>NC_052346.1:12355419-12626542 GCF_016432855.1 Salvelinus namaycush
CTTCCCATGGCCATGTCCTCCTCCATTCCCAGGCAACTGGTGAGGACATTCCTCTGTGTGTCTGGCAGGCAGGCTGTCTGACAAGTGTCTGATGGGATATCAGAACAATGAACCTGGCCAGGAGGCCTGTTCTTCTGTCTGACTCTGACCTGGCCGTTCTTTGATGCCAATCTCAGGGCAGAAGAAGCCTGAGGAAATGCTCAAGATCCTAACACCAACATTACCAGAGAATCACCTCCGCAAGAATCCTGCTATTCTCCTCATTAATTGTCCCCTATTTCCAGTGTGGTCTACCATTACAAGTCGCTACTTACGGTAGAGAAGAGCCACAGGCAACCGAGGCACAGTCAGGCTCATATCTAGGCCAGTGTTTGGGCTTTATTTGTTTGTCTCCTCTTTCTGCTGTAGTTTAATAATTGATCAAAGTACCGAGCACCAGAGACCCTGACTGCTCAAAGTGCTGCCTTCATCACAATGGGTGTATGTAGTGTAGTTAACTTTAGGAAGTTGGTTTAGTAGTTTGTACTTGTTTTGTGCTAATGCACAACTGCGTGTGTCTGACGAAACGTCTCCATACAGTATGTATAAATGAATTATAGCTTTAAGTGGATTTAAAACTAGACAAAGTTGTTTTACAGTGTGCCTTTGTTTTGGCAATGTCAGAATGTGTCTAAGTATACCATACCAGCCGTGTCTGTCTGTCTGTCTGTGTGCCATGCCAGTGGTGTGTCTCTGTCTGTCTGTGTGCCATGCCAGTGGTGTGTCTCTGTCTGTCTGTGTACCATGCCAGCAATATGTTTATACATCCATGTATTTGACATCGTAGTTGTGGGTTTGTGAACCCACCTGCCTCCTCCGTATGTTCACATCCACTAACACCCTTCATCCTGCCGTGGTCGTTTTCTCTGTATCAGTCATATGGGATATATATATATTTATATACAGTATATAATAGTGCCTTCAGAAAGTGTTCACACACCTTGACTTTTTCCACTTTTTTTTGTTACATTTGGGATTTAATTGTCTTATTTTATTTTTTAATCTATACAAGATACAAAGTGTCAAAGTGGAAAACATTTTTATTTTTTATTTTTTTTAAGATGAATTAAAAATAAAAACCCTATCTTGATTACATAAGTATTCACCCCCTGAGTCAATACCTTTGGCAGCGATTACAGCTGTGAGTGTTTCTGGGTAAGTCTAAGAGCTTTCCACACCTTGATTGTACAATATTTGCCCGTTTTTATTATTTTTGAAATTCTTCAAGCTCTGTCAAGTTGGTTGAGGATCGTTGCTAGACAGCCATTTTCAGGTCTCGCCATAGATTTTCAAGTAGATTTATGTCAAAACTGTAACAAAGCCACTCAGGAACATTCAATGCAACTCCAGTGTATATTTGGCCTTGAGATTTAGGTTATTGTCTTGCTGAAAGGTGAATTTGTCTCCCAGTGTCTATTGGAAAGCAGACTGAACCAGGTTTTCCTCTAGGATTTTGTCTGTGTTTAGCTCTATTCTGTTTCTTTTTATCCTAAAAAAGACTCCCTAGTCCTTGCTGATGACAATCATATCCATAACATGATGCAGCCGTCACCATGCTTGAAAATATGAAGTGGTAATCAGTGAGTGATGTTTTCAGTTGGATTTTCCCCAAACAAAACGCTTCATATTCAGGACAAAAAGTAAAATTCTTTGCCATATTTTATGCAGTATTACTTTAGTGCCTTATTGGAAACAGGATGCATGTTTTGGAATATTTTTTATTCTGTACAGACTTCCTTCTTTTCACTCTGTCATTTAGGTTAGTATTGTGGAGTAACTACAATGTTGTTGATCCATCCTCAGTTTTCTCCTATCACAGCCATTAAACTCTGTAACTGTTTTAAAGTCACTATTAGCCTCATGGTGAAATCCCTGAGCAGTTTCCTTCCTCTACGGCAACTGAGTTAGGAAGGACGTCTGTATCTTTGTAGTGACAGGGTGTATTGACACACCATCCATAGCATAATTAATAACTTCACCATGATCAAAGATATATTTTTGTATTGTAGGGACCTTACAGATAATTGTATGCGTGGTACAGATATGGAGTAATCATAAAAAAATCTAATTTTGTAAACATTTAGAAAAACAATTCCAATTTGACATTGGGGTGTTGTGTGTAGATCAGTGGCACACAATCTAAATAGTATCCATTTTAAATTCAGGCTGCAACACAACAAAATGTGGAAAAAGTCAAGGCTTCTGAATACTTTGAGGGCACTGTGGTATGTATGTATGTATGTATGTATGTATGTATGTATGTATGTATGTATGTATGTGTATATATATATACTGCACTGGAATGAGGGAGAGGATATGTCCATAATGTCCTGTCACTTAGCCTGACATTTCCCCTGCGTCAGCACTGGGTGTGTAAAGTTGCATACCTCTCTCACCTCCCCCACACTGTCACTGCTGTTAGGACGTCCCATGACTGTTTCTATCTACGTCTCCTCGCTCTCTCTCTCTCTCTCTCTCTCTCCTACTCACTCTTACATGTGGAATGGTACACAGCAGTAAATCTTTCTCGTGGTGTGGTGTCGTATCAATAGGGGAATAAAGAGGATGGGTTAGAAGAGAGGACTGTGTCTGTCTACAGAGGGGGACAGTAGCCTCAGTGTGCTGCCTGGCGCCCCAGGGGGAAATAGGAAGCACATGCTTCCTATTTGAATGACCCTGTGCATGAATGACCCTGTGCTTCTGTAGGCCTGTGAAAAGCTGCTTGCATCTGCTGCTGCTCTGTTAGTGGGCTCAATGCAGTTACAACGCAGAGGAACTGGGGCCTGACTGTGTCTCAGCAGCATACTGACAGGACTAGATTGGATCAGTAGGCTACAATAAGCTGCAGCAGAAAATCAGACCTGGCATTTCTAGATCAAAACCCCAACGGTCAACCTGGACCTGTGTAAAGGCACGTAAACAGAATGGGTACACACGCTGAATGAATTGGTATTGTGTATCTGGCTAATCAGCACTGGTACATTGATCACTTGACTACATGTCTGCATAGCCAATGGCTTAGAGATGGGTTCAGGCCATACTCGGTTGCTACATAATAGATTGCTAAAGCACAAGAACAGAACACATATGTAAAGTCTCAACTGGTGAAATATTGCCGTCCTTGAGAGGCAAGACATGGCATGTTGTGCCGGGACATGACGTCCATGCTGCAGCAGCAATAGGAAGTAGTCTCTCTCTCTACCTCAGCGCCTCTCTCCCAGCAGCGCTGTGAGGTTATTTGGTTTTATTTGACAGAGCCTAGGCAGCAGGGATATGTTGTGTTCAAGGGGGGGTTTGGGGTATAACAGATAAAATGATGGCTAAAAGTAACACAAAGTAAAATCAATAAAATAATGGAGATAGTGAATAATATAATAAAAATAAAATATAAATATTAATATTTCATATAAATATATTAAATTATATGTATGTATATGTAAGTATATATATATGTATATATATATATGTATATATATGTATATATATATGTGTATGTATTATATGTATATATATATTAGTGTATATATATATATATGTGTATATAGTAATATATATATCATATATATATATATATCGTGTATATATATATATATATATATATATATATATGTATATATTGTAATTATAGTATATATATGTATATATATGTATATATGTATATATATGTATATATAGTATATATGTATATATATATATAGTATATATTATGTATATATGTATATATATATTTAGTATATATATATATATGTATATATATATATGTAGATATAATATGTATATATATATGTCAATATATATATAGTATATATATATGATATATATATGTATATATTATGTATATATATATGTATATATATATATGTATATATGTATATATGTATATATATGTATATATATGGTATATTATGTATATATATGTATATATATGTATATATATGTATATATATGTTATAACTATGTATATATATGTATATATAATCTCATATATATATGTATATATATGTATATATATCATATATGTATATATATCAATATAATGTGTATATATATATATATATGGTATATATGTGTATATTATGTGTATATATATATATATATATATAATATGTAGTATATATATATATATATATATAATGTGTATATATATATATATATAATGTGTATATATATATATATATATGTAGTATATATATATATATATATATATGTATATAATATATATATATATATATATAGTGTATATATATGTGTATATATATTATAATGTATTATATATATAGTATATGTATAATATATATATATATATATATATATATATATATATGTATATAATATATATATATATATATATATATATATATATATATATATATAGATATATATATGTGTATATATGTATATATCTATATATATATCTATATATTATATATATATATATCTATATTGTATATAGTATATATGTATAATATATATAGTGTAATTATATTATATATATATATATGTGTATATATATATATATATATATATATATGTGTATATATATATCTATATATATATGTGTTATATAATATATATATAGGGTATATTATATATATATATGTGTATATATATATATATATATATGTGTATATATATGTGATATATATATGTGTATATATAGTGTATATGTGTATATGTGTATATATATGTGTATATATAGTGTATATGTATATAGTGTGTATATGTGTATATAGTGTGTATGTGTATATATATATAGTATATATATATATATGTCGTATATATATATATACTATATGTTTGTTATATATATATATATATGTGTCATATATATGGTATATTAATGTGTATATATATGTGTTATAAGTGTATTATATTGTGTATATATTATGGTATATATATATGTATTGGTATATATATATGTGTTAATATAATAGTGTGTAATAATATATATATGGATATATCATTATATTATGTTGATATATTATATAGTGATATATTAATATAATATATATGTGTATATATATATATATATATATATATGTGTATATATATATATCTATGTGTCTGTATATATCAATATTGGATATATAGTAGTATATATATATTATATTATATATTTTATATATAATATTATATCATGTCTATATGCTGTATATATATGTGTATATATATGGTATTATATATGTGTATATAATTGTGTATATCATATGTGTAATATATATGTGAATATGGTATATATAGTGTTGTCCAATAATTAGTAATGTGTATATATATGGTATATGTAATATGTATATAGTATATGTGTATATGTATATGTAATTAGTATCATATATATACTAATATATATGTATATGTATAGTATTATATATATATGTATTTATATGTATATATATGGTATATGGTATATGTTATATATGTATATGTATTATATAATGATAGTGTCATTATAATATATATAATATATATAGTAGGTATATGATATATATCTATAATATATATGATATATATATGTAATATATATATATATATGATGTGTACATATGTATATAATAATACTAGTAGGTGTAGTATATATATATATATATATATGTGTTATGTATATATATATATAATATAGTGGAGAGTGGTAGAGATATTATAGAATAGTGAGATATAGTATGATAAATGATAGATAGAGTAGATGTGTTATATACTATATATATATATATACGATATATATGAGTTATATATATATATATATCTATATATAGAATGTGGTGAGAGATATATAGAATAGATATAGTAGATCATATAGTAGAATATAATAATCTGTGTATCTCCTCTATATATCTCTATCTATATATCTCTGTGTATATATATCTCTATATATATCTCTACTCTATCTCATGTGTATATATCTCTATATACTATATATATCTCTGTGTATCTATATATACATATATGTTATATCTATATATGTGATTATGTACTAGGGAAAACGGCTGGAAACAACCCAGTCTCCACTGGAACCTGAGAATCTGTGTGTGTGTGTGTGTGTACAAAAGTGTGTGTGTATTATGAGTGTGTATGGTATGAGTGTGTATGGTATGAATCTTCTCTGACCAGATGCTCAGTGTGGCCTGTAGGGAGCACTAATTAGCTGTTTGTTTACAAGTGCATACAGACAGAGAGAGTGCTGCTGTGTTGGCCAGCTGAGGAAAATAGCAAGGCACGTTATGAGCGACAACAGCCCCAGGGCAGCCTCGAACAACACTAGTGAAGCAGAGGCTAAAGCACTTTACATGTCCATCATCTGTCACTGTACTGAGGTAGACAAAGGTGAACCAGAGGGCCCCGGCATAATACCAACATATGTTATGTTTGAGGCCCTCACAAAAGGGGATATGATAGAGCGAGAGAGAGAGCGGATTTTGACAGTCTTACTATATCTTTCAGCAACTCGTCATGAGGTAAAACCTCTTCCTGGTACAGTCAGACGGCACATCAACAGGACAGTCATTACAGACCAGGTTCTTCTAGTCTGAGCTGTTCTCTCTGGCTTATTACTTCTATTACTCATATTACACACACACACACACACACACTCTCCTCTTACTTTATTTTCTCTGCTCTCTCCTTCTCAGCCTGCTCTACCCACTGAGTTGTCCAGTCTTACTTTCAAGGACTTTTCTCCTCTCGCATCCTCCCCCTCTCCATTCTCCCTCCCCCCATCAGTCTCCCTTCCCCCTCTCGCTCACCCGCCCTCTCCCTCCGCATCTCACCTGAGCTGGCCCAGGTTGTAGTGGCGTGTCTCTCCGTCGGTGGAGCGCGTGACGCAGACAGAGAAGGCGGGCTGCAGCTGCCTGAGCTCCAGCAGAACGATGGCCAGGTAGTGGATGAAGAGCAGAGCGTCTACTAGAGATACAGCGTACTGCACGATGCCCTGGTAGTTCTCATCCTGGCAACAACAGACAACCCAGCAGCTGTTAGTGTCAATACACTACCTAAAGTCGTGGCCAAAGGTTTTGAGAATGACACAAATATTAATTTTCACAAAGTCTGCTGCCTCAGTTTGTATGATGGCAATTTGCATATACTCCAGAATGTTATGAAAAGTGATCAGATGAATTGCAACGTCCCTCTTTGCCATGCAAATGAACTGAATCCCCAAAAACATTTCCACTGCATTTCAGCCCTGCCACAAAATGACCAGCTGACATGTCAGTGATTCTCTCGTTAACACAGGTGTGAGTGTTGACGAGGACAAGGCTGGAGTTCACTGTGTCATGCTGATTGAGTTCGAATAAAAGACTGGAAGCTTCAAAAGGAGGGTGGTGCTTGAAATCATTGTTCTTCCTCTGTCAAACATGGTTACCTGCAAGGAAACACATGCCGTCATCATTAGTTTGCACAAAAAGGGCTTCACAGGCAAGGATAATCAACCATTATTGGATCATCAAGAACTTCAAGGAGAGCGGTTCAATTGTTGTGAAGAAGGCTTCAGGGCACCCAAGAAAGTCCAGCTGGCGCCAGGACCGCCTCCTAAAGTTGATTCAGCTGTGGGATCGGGGCACCACCAGTACAGAGCTTGCTCAGGAATGGCAGCAGGCAGGTGTGAGTGCATCTGCACGCACAGTGAGGCGAAGACTTTTGGAGGATGGCCTGGTGTCAAGAAGGGCAGCAAAGAAGCCACTTCTCTCCAGGAAAAACATCAGGGACAGACTGATATTCTGCAAACGGTACAGGGATTGGACTGCTGAGGACTGGGGTAAAGTAATTTTCTCTGATGAATCCCCTTTCCCGATTGTTTGGGGCATCTGTAAAAAAGCTTGTCCGGAGAAGACAAGGTGAACGCTACCATCAGTCCTGTGTCATGTCAACAGTAAAGCATCCTGAGACCATTCATGTGTGGGGTTGCTTCTCAGCCAAGGGAGTGGGCTCACTCACAATTTTGCCTGAGAACACAGCCATGAATAAACGAATGGTACCAACACATCCTCCGAGAGAAACTTCTCCCAACCATCCAGGAACAGTTTGGTGACGAACAATGCCTTTTCCAGCATGATGGAGCACATTGCCATAAGGCAAAAGTGATAACTAAGTGGCTCGGGGAACAAAACATTGATATTTTGGGTCCATGGCCAGGAAACTCCCCAGACCTTAATCCCATTGAGAACTTGTGGTCAATCCTCAAGAGGCAGGTGGACAAACAAAAACCCACAAATTCTGACAAACTCCAAGCATTGATTATGCAAGAATGGGCTTCCATCAGTCATGATGTGGCCCAGAAGTTAATTGACAGCATGCCAGGGCGGATTGCAGAGGTCTTGAAAAAGAAGGGTCAACACTGCAAATATTGACTCTTTGCATCAACTTCATGTAATTGTCAATAAAAGCCTTTGACCATTATGAAATGCTTGTAATTATACTTCAGTATTCCATAGTAACATCTGACAAAAATATCTAAAGACACTGAAGCAGCAAACTTTGTGAAAATTAATATCTGTGTCATTCTCAAAACTTTTGGCCACGACTGTAGGTACACACCAGTGGAGGCTGCAGAGGGGAGGACGGCTCATAATAATGGCTGGAACAGAGCGAATGGAATGGCATCAGACACATAGAAACCATGTGTTTTATAACATTCCACTTATTCCGCTCCAATCATTACCACGAGCCCGTACCTCCCCAATTAAGGTGCCACCATCCTCCTGTGGTATACACACATTCATGACAAGAGATTTACATAGATGAAAGCAATGACAAACAAACTGAATACTTGAAGAGGCAGATGTGGTGGCCAGTAATTAGATGCATTACAAACACTGTGAGTGTAAGTCTCTCTCTCTCCCTGCTGTACCTGGGAGTCCAGTATCCTTACGCCATAGAACAGCCAGTAGGACACGACGAACAGCAGCACCAGCACGGCCAGCAGCGCTCTGAACACAAACACCCGGGGCAGGCTGGCGCGCGGAGCCCGGAAGAACAGCGCCCACACGGCCAACAGCAGTATCAACAGCTTAAACGCCACGGAAATAAAGAGGCCCTCGCAGGCCGTGCCGCACACCAGGAGCTTGTCAGGCCAGAGGAGGTGGGGGAGAGCCAGGAAGGCCAGGGGAGTGAGGAAGACCAGCAGGCCCAGAACCACAGCCAGGGTCAGGCTAAAGTAGCGCCGGCAGTCCAGGCCCACGCTGTCCTCCAGGTCCTTGGTGATCCGGACAATGTCCTCCTGGGACAGGCTGTGTTCCGACGTCCCCGTGACGGCCGTGGTGGTCTCACCCCAGTTGTCATCCTGGGAGGGAGGGAGGGAGGGAGGGAGGGAGGGAGGGAGGGAGGGAGGGAGGGAGGGAGGGAGGGAGGGAGGGAGGGAGGGAGGGAGGGAGGGAGGGAGGGAGGGTTAAATGATGTAGCATATGAGCATGTTACTACTAGAGTCAAATTTATTAGAGACAGGAAAAGTTATAAATCTGGCAAGTCAGGTTGGTATTTTCTACTCTAGGCTCATTTCTATAGACAGCTTAAAGCTGTGCTCATTTCCGTTCAAAAGTCAACCAGGGAGGGGAGGACGAGCAAACAAAGAGAGTTAGAGAACGAGAGAAAGAAAGATGGGAAATGGAAAAAGAAAACAGAGAATGGAGTGACTGCCTGGGGTACGCGAGGCGCTGACGTCTGTGTTTTCTGTCAACCACAGATAATAAAGGTCATTTGTGACTGGCGAGAGCTCCTAAAACAACACAGATAAGAACCTTTCTAACACTGTACCAACACAGGCCCACAGTGTAGACTGCTAACTGAGCTGCCAGAGAGGGCTACCCAATACAAACCAACAGGGAGACTGGACAGACAAGACCAGAGACTATCTATCCATCTTGCTGCTCTTTCCCTAGTTCCCCAACGACAACAGATGGAGCCTGATTTGATTTCCTCAGCAGACTCCAATTTAAATCAGCAGGCAGCTAAAAATAGCACAGAGGGTGAAAAAGGGAATTCATACAGGATGCATTTACCATCCATCTGAGATAGGGGACTGCACAGTGTGTGTGTGTGTGTGTGTGTGGTGTGTGGTGTGTGGTGTGTGGTGTGTGTGTGTGTGTGTGGGGTTCTCTTTGTCCCATGGCCCTAGGAGTTAAAACAGCACAGGATGGGCAGGAGGAAGCAGAACAATAGAAGGCCAAGCTTTAGTGACACTCTATCCCCAGTCGGAAAGATGCAGCAGCCAAAGTTACTATCCCACTGTAATCAGGCCAGCTCCTACTGCAGTGTCCAGAGACAAACTACATTTAGTTTAATGTTGCTGTTGTGGGTTCAATACATTAGAAGTGTGTTTGATGTCCCTATGCCGAGCCACTTACAGACAACCCGCCATGGTTATTACACTGTGTTCAACTTCAAAGGAGGTCAAAATTTAATGAAGTCAGAGAGCACCAAGTGAAGCAAATAAAATCAAATTGTATTTGTCACATGCGCATAATACAACAGGTGTAGACCTTAGTGAAATGATTACTTACAAGCCCTTAACCAACAATGCAGTTAATAAAAATATCTACAAAAATAAGAAATAAAAGTCACAAATAATTAAGAGCAGCAGTAAAATAACAATAGCGAGACTATATACAGGGGGTACCGGTACAGAGTCAATGTGGAGGCTATATACAGGGGGTACCGATACAGAGTCAATGTGGAGGCTATATACAGGGGGTACCGATACAGAGTCAATGTGGAGGCTATATACAGGGGGTACTGGTACAGAGTCAATGTGGAGGCTATATACAGGGGGTACCGGTACAGAGTCAATGTGGAGGCTATATACAGAGGGTACCGGTACAGAGTCAATGTGGAGGCTATATACAGGGGGTACCGGTACAGAGTCAATGTGGAGGCTATATACAGGGGGTACCGGTACAGAGTCAATGTGGAGGCTATATACAGGGGGTACCGATACAGAGTCAATGTGGAGGCTATATACAGGGGGTACCGATACAGAGTCAATGTGGAGGCTATATACAGGGGGTACCGATACAGAGTCAATGTGGAGGCTATATACAGGGGGTACCAATACAGAGTCAATGTGGAGGCTATATACAGGGGGTACTGGTACAGAGTCAATGTGGAGGCTATATACAGGGGGTACCGATACAGAGTCAATGTGGAGGCTATATACAGGGGTACCGGTACAGAGTCAATGTGGAGGCTATATACAGGGGGTACCGGTACAGAGTCAATGTGGAGGCTATATACAGGGGGTACCGGTACAGAGTCAATGTGGAGGCTATATACAGGGGGTACCGATACAGAGTCAATGTGGAGGCTATATACAGGGGGTACCGGTACAGAGTCAATGTGGAGGCTATATACAGGGGGTACCGGTACAGAGTCAATGTGGAGGCTATATACAGGGGGTACCGGTACAGAGTCAATGTGGAGGCTATATACAGGGGGTACCGATACAGAGTCAATGTGGAGGCTATATACAGGGGGTACCGGTACAGAGTCAATGTGGAGGCTATATACAGGGGGTACCGATACAGAGTCAATGTGGAGGCTATATACAGGGGGTACCGGTACAGAGTCAATGTGGAGGCTATATACAGGGGGTACCGGTACAGAGTCAATGTGGAGGCTATATACAGGGTGTACCGGTACAGAGTCAATGTGGAGGCTATATACAGGGGGTACCGGTACAGAGTCAATGTGGAGGCTATATACAGGGGGTACCGGTACAGAGTCAATGTGGAGGCTATATACAGGGGGTACCGGTACAGAGTCAATGTGGAGGCTATATACAGGGGGTACCGGTACAGAGTCAATGTGGAGGCTATATACAGGGGGTACCGGTACAGAGTCAATGTGGAGGCTACATACAGGGGGTACCGGTACAGAGTCAATGTGGAGGCTATATACAGGGGGTACCGGTACAGAGTCAATGTGGAGGCTATATACAGGGGGTAACGGTACAGAGTCAATGTAGAGGCTATATACAGGGGATACCGGTACAGAGTCAATGTGGAGGCTATATACAGGGGGTACCGATACAGAGTCAATGTGGAGGCTATATACAGGGGGTACCGGTACAGGGTACCGGCATGTTGTCCGGTCCTCTGGCAGTCTCTATGGGGGTACCACAGGGTTCAATTCTCGGGCCGACTCTTTTCTCTGTATATATCAATGATGTTGCTCTTGCTGCGGGCGATTCCCTGATCCACCTCTATGCAGACGACACCATTCTGTATACTTCCGGCCCTTCCTTGGACACTGTGCTATCTAACCTCCAAACGAGCTTCAATGCCATACAACACTCCTTCCGTGGCCTCCAACTGCTCTTAAACGCTAGTAAAACCAAATGCATGCTTTTCAACCGTTCGCTGCCTGCACCTGCACGCCCGACTAGCATCACCACCCTGGACGGTTCCGACCTAGAATATGTGGACATCTATAAGTACCTAGGTGTCTGGCTAGACTGCAAACTCTCCTTCCAGACTCATATCAAACATCTCCAATCCAAAATCAAATCTAGAGTCGGCTTTCTATTCCGCAACAAAGCCTCCTTCACTCACGCCGCCAAACTTACCCTAGTAAAACTGACTATCCTACCGATCCTCGACTTCGGCGATGTCATCTACAAAATAGCTTCCAATACTCTACTCAGCAAACTGGATGCAGTTTATCACAGTGCCATCCGTTTTGCTACTAAAGCACCTTATACGACCCACCACTGCGACCTGTATGCCCTAGTCGGCTGGCCCTCGCTACATGTTCGTCGTCAGACCCACTGGCTCCAGGTCATCTACAAGGCTATGCTAGGTAAAGTGCCGCCTTATCTCAGTTCACTGGTCACGATGGCTACACCCACCCGTAGCACGCGCTCCAGCAGGTGTATCTCACTGATCATCCCTAAAGCCAAAACCTCATTTGGACGCCTTTCCTTCCAGTTCTCTGCTGCCTGCGACTGGAACGAATTGCAAAAATCTCTGAAGTTGGAGACTTTTATCTCCCTCAACAACTTTAAAAATCTGCTATCCGAGCAGCTAACCGATCGCTGCAGCTGTACATAGTCCATCTGTAAACTACCCACCCAATTTACCTACCTCACCCCCCATACTGCTTTTATTTATTTACTTTTCTGCTCTTTTGCACACCAGTATCTCTGCTAAATTGTAATTACTCGATTTATTGCCTACCTCATGCCTTTTGCACACATTGTATATAGATTGTATATAGATTCTCTTTTTTTTCTACCATGTTATTGACTTGTTTATTGTTTACTCCATGTGTAACTCTGTGTTGTTGTCTGTTCACACTGCTATGCTTTATCTTGGCCAGGTCGCAGTTGCAAATGAGAACTTGTTCTCAACTAGCCTACCTGGTTAAATAAAGGTGAAATAAAAAATAAAAAATAAACAGAGTCAATGTGGAGGCTATATACAGGGGGTACCGGTACAGAGTCAATGTGGAGGCTATATACAGGGGGTACCGGTACAGAGTCAATGTGGAGGCTATATACAGGGGGTACCGGTACAGAGTCAATGTGGAGGCTATATACAGGGGGTACCGGTACAGAGTCAATGTGGAGGCTATATACAGGGGGTACCGGTACAGAGTCAATGTGGAGGCTATATACAGGGGGTACCGGTACAGAGTCAATGTGGAGGCTATATACAGGGGGTACCGGTACAGAGTCAATGTGGAGGCTATATACAGGGGGTACCGGTACAGAGTCAATGTGGAGGCTATATACAGGGGGTACCGATACAGAGTCAATGTGGAGGCTATATACAGGGGGTACCGATACAGAGTCAATGTGGAGGCTATATACAGGGGGTACATGTACATAGTCAATGTGGAGACTATATACAGGGGGTACCGGTACAGAGTCAATGTAGAGGCTATATACAGGGGATACCGGTACAGAGTCAATGTGGAGGCTATATACAGGGGGTACCGATACAGAGTCAATGTGGAGGCTATATACAGGGGGTACCGGTACAGAGTCAATGTGGAGGCTATATACAGGGGGTACCGGTACAGAGTCAATGTGGAGGCTATATACAGGGGGTACCGGTACAGAGTCAATGTGGAGGCTATATACAGGGGGTACCGGTACAGAGTCAATGTGGAGGCTATATACAGGGGGTACCGATACAGAGTCAATGTGGAGGCTATATACAGGGGGTACTGGTACAGAGTCAATGTGGAGGCTATATACAGGGGGTACCGGTACAGAGTCAATGTGGAGGCTATATACAGGGGGTACCGATACAGAGTCAATGTGGAGGCTATATACAGGGGGTACATGTACATAGTCAATGTGGAGGCTATATACAAGGGGTACTGGTACAGAGTCAATGTGGAGGCTATTTGCAGGGGGTACCGGTACAGAGTCAATGTGTGGGGCACCGGTTAGTCGAGGTAATATGTACATGTAGATAGAGTTATTAAAGTGACTATGCATAGATAATAACAGAGTAGCAGCAGCGTAGGGCGGGGGCAATGCAAATAGTCTGGGTAGCCATTTGATTAGATGTTCAGGAGTCTTATGGCTTGAGGGTAGAAGCTGTTTAGAAGCCTCTTGGACCTAGACTTGGCGCTCCGGTACCGCTTTCCGTGCGGTAGCAAAGAGAACCGTCTATGACTAGGGTGGCTGGAGTCTGACAATCTTTAGGTCCTTCCTCTGACACCAACTGGTATAGAGGTCCTGGATGGCAGGAAGCTTGGCACCAGTGATGTACTGGGCCGTACACACTACCCTCTGTAGTGCCTTGCGGTCGGAGGCCAAGCAGTTGCCATACCAGGCAGTGATGCAACCCGTCAGGATGCTCTCGATGGTGCAGCTGTAGAACCTTTTGAGGATCTGAGGACCCATGACAAATCTTTTCAGTCTCCTGAGGTTGTGTCTTGGTGTGTTTGGCGATGTGTACGCCATAGGAACTACACCTCCATCGCTCCTCCATTCCTACAGGCTGAATTCCATCCTTTTAGTAATAAAACCTCTTATATCATGACTTTCTGCCAATTCAAGCAGTCCAAGGGAGGGGTTGACGACACACAGTCAAATGTCCAGGTTCTTATCTGAAACAGTAAAAAAACTGACCCACCTAACGGATAACATTCCTGATACAATCCTGACCGATAACACAACTTGACCGATAACGCAACCTAACGGTCGTAAATAGCCATTAGTCTAGTCAGTCTGGCCTCCAGAGAATAATCCTTATAATGGACCAATGCGTAGGCTGTAAATCACAGTGTAGAGCTGCTGTATGCCCTTTGGGGCGAGGAGGTCACAGGGTCAAGACACTGGTGGTTGTTATGTAACTGCACATTTGCATTTAGGTGGAAAACAAACATCCACATCTGATTGAATGTTCAGGTCACATGGCTGGCTTGAATTGCACCATTCAACACTGGAACATATTTCAGTGCCATTTCAACAGTTCCATGCTGTGCTTTTGTTATAGGAGTCAGCTGACCCCATTGTGTAGTTTCCAGGTGGTGTTGAGCATCAGCACCATGACTCTACCACCACAGCCAGAGCACTGAGATCCTCTAGTCTCCACCTCCCCACTGAACCAGGAGGAGCTGTGTGTCCACAGAGAACACACCAGGGTTATTACCTGACCTACAAACCCAAACCTGCCACAGTAATGAGTGGGGAAAGGGGTAGAGGAGGAGAAGCAAGGGAATTGATGCAGCTCTCAACTGTGTGAGAGCGAGAGTGTGTGTGTATAAGATAGCCCTCATTAACACGGTGTTGAAGAGGTCCTTTGCCACTCCATGGTGAGGGTATGAAACACTGGATACTTCAAAACACAGACAGAGAGATGGCTTTATGAATAGAATGATTCCAAATAGAGAATGAGAACCCCATTTTAAATCAATCATCTCATTTTGATGAAGTGATCTAGGAGAAACACTCCATTAAGGGTTTTCCATTGGTTGTCCCGTACCAACCAGGGCTGGCTTTAGATAGAGAGTTTGGCAATTTTGGATGGGGAAGTTTGGGCCCTTGCCTGCCTGGGGTTTCCCTGTGCCTGCCTGAGTATAAACACTGACCCAAATCTCCTGATAGGACTAGAGAGTCATCAGGGCGCTGATCTAATAGCAGAGAGAGATGCCTGCACCTGGTTGGCACCACTACTATTCAACACATTCATCATCACAGACACACAGCTGAAGGAGAGGAGGAAAGAGGGCAGACAAAATAG
Organism: Salvelinus namaycush; assembly: GCF_016432855.1. Lineage (NCBI taxonomy): Eukaryota > Metazoa > Chordata > Actinopteri > Salmoniformes > Salmonidae > Salvelinus > Salvelinus namaycush. Next base: position 12,371,640 of record NC_052346.1, read on the forward strand.
CGAGAGAGGAGAGCCGAAGGGAGACAGGAGAAAAGGAGGGAGGGTGAATGAGAGAGAAGGGAGAGGGATTGTGGAGTATTACATCCCCCACACAAAAACACCTGTCAGGCCTATCCACAACATCCACCCTAATCAGAAACCTGTGGTGATTCACCAACACCTCTATCGTGGTGGGGGAGGGGTTATGCAGTGAAAAGTCAGCTGAATAGCCATTGAAACATCCAATTTGACATGTTCTCTCCCACACGCTGATACGCATTCAGAAAGAGAGGGGAGATGGGGAGGGTAAAGAGGGGAGTACACTGGATAGAGGGGCGTGAGTGACACTGACATCCCAATGAGCACTCCTGTGAAATCTGAACAGACTGAGGGAGCAGCAGACAGAGAGAGAGAGGTGCCTAAAAACTAACATTCTGAGTGCTGAGAAACTGGGCAATAAGACATCTACCCAATCTATACACACGCTAGGCAACCTAGCAGTTAAGAGCGTTGGGCCAATAACCGAAAGGTCGCTGGTTCGAATCCCCGAGCCGGCAAGGTGAAATAAATCTGCCGTTTACCCTTGAGCAAGGCAGTTAACTTCTTTGGGACAGGGGGGCAGAAAAAAAAAGGTGCCCAGAGTAAACTGCCTGCTACTCAGTCCTAAAAGCTAGAATATGCATATAATTAGTAGATTTGGATAGACAACACTCTGAAGTTTCTAAAACTGTTTGAATGATGTCTGTGAGTATAACAGAACTCATATGGCAGGCAAAAACCTTAGAAAAAATCCAACCAGGAAGTAGGAAATCTGAGGTTTGTAGTTTTTCAACTCTTTGCCTATCCAAGACACAGTGGAAATGGGGTCATATTGCACTTCCCAAGGCTTCCACTAGATGTCAACAGTCTTTAGAACCTTGTTTGATGCTTCTACTGTGAAGGAGGGGGGAATGGGAGCTGAATGAGTCAGAGGTTTGGCAGAGTGCCATGAGCTGACCACGCGCGTTCACGTGAAGGTTAGCTTGCGTTCCATTGCATTTCTACAGACAAAGGAATTCTCCGCTTGAAACATTATTGAAGATTTATGATAAAAACATCCTAAAGATTGATTCTATACATCGTTTGACATGTTTCTACAGACTAACGGAACTTTTTGACTTCTCGTCTTCTCGCGCCTCATGAATTTGGATTACTGGGCTAAACGTGCGAACAAAAAGGAGGTATTTGGACAAAATTTATGGACTTTATCGAACAAATCAAACATTTATTGTGGAACTGGGATTCCTGGGAGTGCATTCTGATGAAGATCATCAAAGGTAAGTGAATATTTATAATGCTATTTCTGACTTTGTTGGCTCCACAACATGGCAGATATCTGTATGGCTTGTTTTGGTCTCTGAGCACTGTACTCAGATTATTGCATGGTGTGCTTTTTCGGTAAAGCTTTTTTGAAATCTGACACAGCGGTTGCATTAAGGAGAAGTGGATCTAAAATTCCAATCAATAACACTAGCATCTTCTAACAATATGTATTATGAGTATTTCTGTAAATTGATGTGGCTCTCTGCAAAATCACCGGATGTTTTGGAACTACTGAACGTAACGCTCCAATGTAAACTGATATTTTTGGATATAAATATGAACTTAATCGAACAAAACATACATGTATTGTGTAACATGAAGTCCTATGAGTGTCATCTGATGAAGATCATCAAAGGTTAGTGATTCATTTTATCTCTATTTCTGCTTTTTGTGACTACTCTCTTTGGCTGGAAAAATGGCTGTGTTTTTCTGTGACTAGGTGCAGACCTAACATAATCGTTGTGTGCTTTTGTCGTAAAGCCTTTTTGAAATCGGACATTGTGGTGGGATTAACAAGAAGTGTATCTTTAAAATGGTGTGAAATACTTGTATGCTTGAGGAATTTTAACTATGGGATTTCTGTTGTTTTGATTTTGGCGCCCTGCACTTTCATTGGCTGTTGAGGTGGGACGCTACCGTCCCAAATAGCCCAGAGAGGTTAACCCCCTAACACCACCTGCTCCCCGGGTGCCGATGACCTGGACGTCGGTTAAGGCAGCCTCTCTGATTCAGAGGGGTTGGGTATAAATGCAGTAGACATTTTGGTTGAATGCATTCAGTTGTGCAACTGAGTAGGTATCCCCCACTTCCCTTTCCCACATGCAAAAAATCCAAACATTTTCACCCAGGACTACTTTCATTCTATTACCAAAAATTAAGAGAGACAATCAGGAAGGAAATGTTTGTCAAACCAAAGTGTAGAAATATTAATATTAATGTCAGTGAGTGTGTGTGTGTGTTACTTACGTGTTCATCGATGGGAATCTTTCTCCACGTACAAATGAAGTGAAATACAGTAACACTATGCGTGACTATAAATACAAGCTATTGTCTCCAATGTTAAATCACATGTCCATAAAAAGGGCTGTGTGCTGCTGTGGTCTGTGGGGTAGATCAAACAGGGCCCTTTGCTCAGAGACGGAGCATAAGCACTCAACAGACTCCCGGGAAATGAGCGGTGTGTGGTTCTGTAAATATAGCAACGTACAGGGGGCATTCCTAGAAGCTGTTAACATTCAGCCCCAACCACAGCCGTGACAAGCAACGCAAAGCAAACAAAGCTGCCAATTACATGTGAAGACAGAGAAGGTGGGCAGTAGCAATGTTCTACACTAACATGGAGGAAATAGGTGGAACAGCCAGGAACAAGGTGGGAGTTCAGACTGCCAGAAAGAGAGTCAGTAGGGATAAATAGGAGTTCTCCAGGGGAAATGACTTCTATGTAAACTAAACACTTGTCCTCTAACCCTCCTATCACATCGTGAGATGCAGCTCATTTTGAACTTCATGTAAAATGACCATAAGATTCCAGCTTTGTCATCACCGCCATCATCACAGAGCAGATTTCTCCCTCCAAAAAGACGGCCATTTTTAAATCACTTCTAAAACAGTGGTCTCACAGACAACAGCTACACCAAAAACACTGTCTCTCACTGTATTTAACAAATGCATGCACACTACTTGAACACGGATGGCTTGCCAGTTGCATGCATGTCAACTCCTTGGATCCAGACCTCGAACATCCACTTAGATAGAAGGAAATGTTACAGCCCTTGGCCATCCAACAGTCCGTGGTTACTGTGTCTTACCTGGCCTGACTCTGTGCATGGCCCTGGGCTGAGAGCAGGAGTGTCCCCAGGTGGAGAATTGGAGTCTTCCTCTTCCTTGGAGGTCTCCACCACCATCACCACCTCCACAGTCTCCATCAAAGCGGAGAGCTCATGTCGAAACGGCAAACTTTAACGTGTAACAGCGTCGCCCGGCCAGGACAGGGAGAAGCTTGGCCATAAAGATCCTAGTGCATCTCTCCACTCTGAGACAACCTCTCTGCCTCCACCGCTACCCTGCTGCAGCCTCACCACTAGATCTCCATCACGCCCCGAGAGAGTTCGTACTGTATATGGGCTGTGTGTCTCTGGGTTTAATGTACAGGCAACACACACACAGAGACAGAGAGAAATCACATGGGATGTCCTAATAGCAGCAAGATGGGGGGGGGGGGGGGGGGGGGGGGGGGTGAAAGGGCCAGTGGAGGATGAAGGGGGGGGGTCCATTAAACAAACAGCTGTGCCCCCCAGAGAGAGAGACAGCAAACAAAATACTAAACCAATTAGGCTCAGAGGGCTCCTGCCTGCCACCCCTATTATATCCCCCACCCTCCCATCTTTAAACGCTCTTTTCTATTCCTTCACTGCCCTGGGGCAACTTCTCTCATTCTCTCTCTGCTCATCTTTGCTCCAGTGAAAACCACTCTCTGTCCATTCCTTCTGAGCACTACGGTGATGGTGTTACAACTTCCCAGATCCCTCGTCAGCAAAGGGCCTGACGAGGGATCTGGGCGGTTTGGGCCAACAAATGAACACACAGTGACGATGACAGTCTTTGTACGGATGAACTGTTCATAGACATTGGATTACAGGCTTATAGCAGCCTCTATGTAGGATGACAATACAACCACACAGTCACACCAACGTTAGAAGAGCCCTAAAAAAGACGGAGACGTCCTTAAAAGAAACATAGATACTCTTCAGATTCAAGTAAAACGCAGATCTCCAAAAGGACTGGAGTGGACACAGTAACTAACTTCCTGTGTGAAGAAGCGACATCATCAGGGTTGCACATTTTGGGGAATATTCAGAGGTGGAACATTCACAGTGGGAATTAACAGGAATTAATGGAAATATATGGGAATTAATATTAATACCATTTAAATGTAGATGTTTTTGCATTGGATATAAATACCATATCATATGGGAGACAGAAACATACACCTTTTACCTTATCATAAGTAGACATCATTGCAGATGATTAAATCCTTCCAATAGAAATAACATGTAAAAAAAATTGTTATGAATTGAACTTTAATTAAATGAGTTGACTCGCCACATGGGATGATTTAACTGAACAACAAAAGAAAGGGAATATTGAATGATCCCCAATGATCCATCGCATCTCCCAAAAACGTTTTCAACATATGTCTGTAAAATGATAGTCTAGAAACTAAAGCTTTGGTCGTCTTCCTCTCAGGCTTCCATGTCTTCTCTCTGGACCTCCTCAATGTCCACCTATTGAGCATCAGACTCTGAGGCCTCATCTTCACTGTCAATTTCCAACCTTGCTGAGGATGGCTATTTGTCAGGCTCAAAAAGCCTCAAATTTTCCCGGATGGCCACCAATTGTTCAACCCTTGTATTGGTCAGCCTGTTGCGTGCTTTGGTGTGTGTGTTCCCAAACAAGGACCAGTTGCGCTCTGAGGCACCTGATGTTGGTGGGATTTGGAGGATGATGGATGCAACAGGGGAAAGAGCCTCTGATCCACAGTCCATTCCACCAGGTGGCTGATGAGATGTATCTGGAGTATTTCTCCTGTCTTACCCGGTGTCCTGTGAGAATTTAAGTACGCTCCCTCTAATTCTCTCTCTCTAAGGACCTGAGCCCTAGGACCATGCCTCAGGACTACCTGGCCTGCTGACTTCATGCTATCCCCAGTCCACCTGGTCATGCTTTCAACTGTTCTGCCTGCGGCTATGGAACCCTGACCTGTTCACTGGATGTGCTACCTTGTCCCGGACCTTCTGTTTTGGACTCTCTCTCTACAGCACCCGCTATCTCTAACTCTGAATGATCGGCTATGAAAAGCCAACTGACATTTACTCCTGAGGTGCTGACCTGTTGCACTCTCTACAACCACAGTGATTATTATTATCTGGCCATGCTGGTCACCTATGAACGTTTGAACATCTTGGCCATGTTCTGTTATAATCTCCACCTGGCACAGCCAGAAGAGGACTGGCCACCCCTCAGAGCCTGGTTCTTCTCCAGGTTTCTTCCTAGGTTCCAGCCTTTCATGGGAGTTTTTCCTAGCCACCGTGCTTCTACATCTGCATTGCTTGCTGTTTGGGGTTTTAGGCTGGGATTCTGTACAGCACTTTGTGACATCGGCTGATGTAAAAAGGGCTTTATAAATACATTTGAGTGATTGATTGATTTTGTTGGCACGACAGCCATATTGCATCTCCATCCCAAAGCCCTTGTTTGGAAGTGTACTTCGCCAGACAGCCAAGAAACCTTGCTCTCATCCAGGCCAAGGTGACGAGACACTGTCGTGATGACACCATAGGCCTCGTTGATCTCTGCACCAGACAGGATGCTCTTGCCAGCATACTTGGGGTCCAACATGTACGCTGCGGCGTGTATGGGCTTCAGGCAGAAGTCTTCACACTGTTTGATATATTTCAGAACTGCAGTTTCCTCTGCTTGGAGCAACAGTGAAGTGGGCAGGGCAGTATGGATTTCTTCTCTTACATCTGCAAGCAGAATCTGAACATCAGACAGGATGGCATTGTCTCCCTCAATCATTGCAATGGCTACCACTATAGATTTCAGGAGTTTCAGGCTGCTTACCACTCTCTCCCAAAATACATCATCCAGGAGGGTCCTCTTGATGGGGCTGTCCAAATTGTCAGACTGTGATATGGCACATATGTGATATGGCACAGTCCCCATTCCAAAATATGCCACAAGACCTAGAATTGCCATATGTGTATCCCACAAAAAAGGTTCACTGTTATACGCTACCTTTTTAAATTAATTTAAGCAAAATTCCCAAAATTCCCGGGCTTAACTTCCCATGGCAAATTTCCGGAAAAATTCCAGAAACTTACTGGAAAGTTTCTGACCCTTTGCAACCCTAGACGTCTTCAACCACTTGTCTCCTGCATAGATGGCCTCGAACTCGCCTCAACCCCAGGAAAACCGTGCCAGAGCAAGGAACTTGCATGAGCAGAAAACACACAGAAACAATAATTTTGTTAAAGAGACCTCAACTCATAGAGAAGCAGAGAGGCTCAACTCACCATGGAACCATGGGGGGAAATAAGACATGAGAACAAGCCCCGTGCTGCATCCAAGGACCCGACATCGCTACTACTGTACCTCGTACTTCCCCAACACAGAACTACCTGCACTCTGCTTAGAAATGCACTGTAGTCCTGTTGTTACCTCTTTACCATCTCAGAGGACAGGCGCTGCTTTAATTGGGCAGAGTTAAACTGGAGGGAGAGAGGGGGGTAGACAGGGGTGGGGATGTACAGTAGAGATGCATGTTATGGGGTTGGGGAATCAGAGGCTGACAGAGTTTAGTTTGATGTCCCGTTGGCACTGCCTCCATTCTGAGGGACCCGGGGGGGGGGGGGGGGGGGGGAGACACTACGTCTGCCCCCCTTTGGATTCTGCCTGCAGTAAACTACAACAAATACCGATTGGTGGCCGAAAACTTTATTTTTTTGCCACTTTAAGCCGGATTCTCATTCACTTCAATGCCGAGGTTAGGTAGTACACGATCATCACACAGACGTGAACACGTGCACTGGGGAGTACATGTGCAGCACACTGTGTAATGTGCCTTTACAAAACAGAATTAGCCTACATGACACAAACAAGCTTTGAGGTGGAGGCCTGGAATGAGTCACACACACACACAAACACGAGTACCATGTCTAATGGTTGGGTTCTAAGGATTCTGATTTCATTGACATCCCGTGAACTATAAATAAAGTTAGATCCACTTTCTCTTTTCAAACAGCCCTCTGTCTGTGTAAGCAGGAGAGGTGGGAGGTGGAGGGCTGTTCATTCTCAAAGAATGCTTCCTTGCTTTTACATATCATGTTTCTCCTGGGTGCCACTTCACATCATGGTGGAGCAGTGAGGAACTAGAGTGCATTCCTCAGATGCACAACTCTTATACCCGAGACGAGTACTTCAGAAGTCCCCATTCCACATCTATGGTCTACCGTTACAACACTGATATAATGTATCATACGTGTATGCGAGTAGTCGAGACGAATAGGGACCGCTACTGTTCTCTCGACTGGAGAGGGTTGAGAGTCAGCGCACTAGCATAGCCTGGAGGCTGGAGCTTTGGACTGGTTCCCTCAATGGCAGCCGTTCAATATTGTAGCAAACAGCTCTGTTCAAACATCACTGCAGAATCACCTAGAGCTGCAAGCTCATAAAACTGTCAAGGCAAATGATGAGAAAATGGAGCATATTGAGACCAACGCCCTGATTCGCCGATTCAAATACTGTACCCAAACACACAATGACAAACATACTGAATAAATACTTTATACTGTGTCACACAAGTTTTCCTGACAAGCTCAACAGCAAACAACCCGAAACACACAGTCACACACACATGCACCCTGACACACACAGTTCTTTCTGGAAGGCTGGTTATAGCAGAGTAACAGAGGGACACAGCTACACTGAGAGGTCACAGCTTGCTGAGGGCTGGCACCCTCCTGACAAACACAGCCCCTGCATCTGGGCTCACACACCGTGTCAAAGACACCACACAGTACACACACACACAGTGTCAAAACACAGAAGATACTCACACATACACAGCGCTACAGCCAACCCCCAGACACATGTGGGGATGTCTGGATACATATTTCCAGAAAATAAACCTCCAAATTCAAAAGGACAGTCCAATGCATTGTTAAAAAGTCGTGCAGCCGGCCACATGTGAATGTCTGTACTAGGGATATGCACGGTTATTTGAATATTCGAATATCCGAACGGACGTTAGTAATCAAATACTTGTACGAGTATTCATTTTAGCAAGCATAAAAATATTATCGGCCTATGTTAACACTGAAAAAGCTCTCTAAATGAAATTAAAATATCCATGTGATGTGACATTGTTACATACAAGGATATACCATGACATTTCAAATTATTAATTTAATAAAACAAAAATTTCAATGTAGTTTTTATGGCCCGACCCACAAAAAGACCGGTAGCCATCCGGTAGCCTTCACGTATGTAGCCTGTTGTTCATGCCTTTCACTAATGCAATGCAAGATGGAATAAAATAACATAATTAAAAGCTAGCAAAATGAAAAGTAGTAGGCTACAACGAACTACCAACAGGTAGGCTGTTGTTTTATCTGAATGGGGTTGTGGAGAAAGCGTAGCATGTGGCCTCAATTAGCCTAGCTAGCTATAGTTGGCTAGCTTAGCTAGCTTCTCTAGGCTACTCCAGTCAAGATAGATATGGGAGGCTGCTACAAATTAGCTAGACTTGGCTATAGCCGAGTTGCATTGGCTACTGCTTCTTGCTCTCCTCCCCTCCCCCCGCACAGACGTCACACACACACACCGCCTTAGCCACCTTAGTGAGTGGTAACGAGCGCAGCCCTGTACTGTGGGACTGTGAGACCGGCAGGGCATAGCTTTTAACACAGCAGCTCCTCTCCATCTCTCTCTGAGAAGATTCCCAGAGAGCCTGTATTATTCTGACTGATGCCTATAGTACGCCCGTCAGCATTACCGCAGGCAGGCTGGGCCACAACATGAACACATATACTGAGTGAGTACTGCTGTTCGCTAGCAAATCCTGTTGAGGCGCTTAATATATCACACACACGCACGTTCGTACATACATGAACAGTACTAAATACACACCCTGTGTCGTGCACACAAGTCTTGTTCATCCGAGTAAGGGAGTTTGCCAAGTGGGTCAGTAAGGGTTAGTGTAATGGTGAGAGACGGGCTGGTAGTGGTAGTGTTGCTCTGGGCTATACTCCACTGTAGTGAACATAGAATTTGCACGTGAACGGCAAAATCTCTTGTCCTCCAGTCTGTGTATAAGCCATAACATCTGGATCTGTCCAACTGTCTGTCTTGCTGTTAACATCTATTTTTATATCCCTCCCTCCATCTCTTCAAGGGCCAGGCAGATCTAGCACTCAAAGCCCACTTTCAGCAGTACTTTATCAGCCAAAGCCTGAAACCCTTAAAGCCAGAGTGCCCAGTGTTGAACACCAGAGACTATGTGCACATTGATCAGCTAGCTGTACAACACAAAGGGACATAAACACACTGTGTGTAATCTGAAAGCCTCAATCAGGCCTGTGAAGTCCTCAGCTCAACCAGAAAGGCACAGGGCTTATCCGGACGGTAGATAGACTCGCTCCCATGAGTGGATTTACACATTTGTATTACAAAGAAGTTGTTTACCATAAATCCAACTACAAGCACTGATAAACAGCCACGTGAGCTGAGCTGTCCACCGGTGCATACTGTATGTGCCCGTGCCTTTATGATTAAATTACCATCATAATGAGGCATCGCACAATAAATACAAAACAACATAGGAATACAGAAATTTAAAAGTTAAGGAGTTGTCATGTGAGAAAAAGGTCAAGTTCATATTTGGAGGGTTTCCAGCAATGTGGTTTCTTCCCTGTCTGGGCTGTCTGGGCAGAGTAGTTGTGGAGAGATTAGCCTACCTGGACCTCTTCCCCCAGTACAGACGAGTCTCCCAGCAGCGGTTCTGCTGGCGGTGCGTTGATGGTGACAGACTTCTCCGAGCGGCTGCCATCCTTGCTGCGTGACTTGTGGTGGTCGCGGATGCGCTCCCTGAGAAACAACGACAGGTACACCGGGTGAGTCGACAGGTACGGGGTTACCATGACAACCAGCAGACCGGAGGAGAGAATAGGAAGAGAGCATGTCGGCGTGGCAATAGCAATGGACTGCCACACACTGGATTTCCAGCAAAACCTTGTGTTATTTCTCTCTCTTTGGTTCTCATTCTCTCCCTGTTTCCTCCATAGCGTCAGCAACAACAGGGTTATAGGAGCCATCATCCCCTACGACCTTAATCCTGCTGGATTTTACTTTGAATTTCTTTAATTAGTCTTTTCTCACAGTGAACGTCTGCAGGGGCTTAACTGAAAAAATCAGACACACGAAAATGCTAGAACAGGCAGACGCTGTTTGAGTCAGAAAAGAGGACTAGGGGACTAGGGGACCAGGGGAATAGAAGACTAGTGGACCAGGGGAATAGAAGACTAGAGGACTAGTGGACCATGGGAATAGAGGACCAGGGGAATAGAGGACTAGGGGACCAGAGGGAATAGAGGACTAGTGGACTAGTGGAATAGAAGACAAGGGGACCAGGTGAATAGAGGACTAGGGGACCAGGTGAATAGAGGACCAGGGGACCAGGTGAATAGAGGACCAGGGGACCAGGTGAATAGAGGACCAGGGGACCAGGTGAATAGAGGACCAGGGGACCAGGTGAATAGAGGACCAGGGGACCAGGTGAATAGAGGACCAGGGGACCAGGTGAATAGAGGACCAGGGGACCAGGTGAATAGAGGACCAGGGGACCAGGTGAATAGAGGACCAGGGGACCAGGTGAATAGAGGACCAGGTGAATAGAGGACCAGGGGACCAGGTGAATAGAGGACCAGGGGACCAGGTGAATAGAGGACCAGGGGACCAGGTGAATAGAGGACCAGGGGACCAGGTGAATAGAGGACCAGGGGACCAGGTGAATAGAGGACCAGGGGACCAGGTGAATAGAGGACCAGGGGACCAGGTGAATAGAGGACCAGGGGACCAGGTGAATAGAGGACCAGGGGACCAGGTGAATAGAGGACCAGGGGACCAGGTGAATAGAGGACCAGGGGACCAGGTGAATAGAGGACCAGTGGACCAGGTGAATAGAGGACCAGTGGACCAGGTGAATGGAGGACCAGTGGACCAGGTGAATAGAGGACCAGTGGACCGGGGGAATAGAGGACCAGTGGACCGGGGGAATAGAGGACCAGTGGACCGGGGGAATAGAGGACCAGTGGACCGGGGGAATAGAGGACTAGTGGACCGGGGGAATAGAGGACTAGTGGACCGGGGGAATAGAGGACTAGTGGACCGGGGGAATAGAGGACTAGTGGACCGGGGGAATAGAGGACTAGTGGACCAGGGGAATAGAGGACTAGTGGACCAGGGGAATAGAGGACTAGTGGACCAGGGGAATAGAGGACTAGTGGACCAGGGGAATAGAGGACTAGTGGACCAGGGGAATAGAGGACTAGTGGACCAGGGGAATAGAGGACTAGTGGACCAGGGGAAAGGAGAACTAGTGGACCAGGGGAAAGGAGAACTAGTGGACCAGGGGAAAGGAGAACTAGTGGACCAGGGGAAAGGAGAACTAGTGGACCAGGGGAAAGGAGAACTAGTGGACCAGGGGAAAGGAGAACTAGGGGACCAGGGGAATAGGGGACCAGAGGAAAATAGGACCATTAATATAACTTAACCCTTATTTTACCAGGTAAATTGACTGAGAACACATTCTCATTTACAGCAATGACCTGGGGAATAGTTATATGGGAGGGGGGGAGGGGTGAAGGAGCAAATAAGAAGCTGGGGATGATTAGGTGGCCATGATGGTATGAGGGCCAGATTGGGAATTTAGCCAGGACACCGGGGTTAACACCCCTACTCTTACAATAAGTGTCATGGGCTCTTTAGTGACCAGAGTCAGGACACCCGTTTAACGTCCCATCTGAAAGACGGCACCCTACACAGGGCAATGTCCACAATCACTGCCATGGGTTATTGGGATTACACATTTTTTGACAAGAGAAAAGAGTGTCTCCTACTGGCCCTCCAACACCACTTCCAGCAGCATCTAGTCTCCCAACCAGGGATCGACCAGGACCAACCCTGCTTAGCTTCAAAGGCAAGACAGCAGTGGGAGACTAGGGGAGCAGAAGACTAGGGGATCGGGGACCAGGACTAGGAGAGTAGAGGACTGGGGGACCAGAAGACTAGGGGATTGGGGAGCGGGACAAGGGGAGTTGAGGCCTGGGGAACCAGGCCTTTACCTGCTGATGCGTCTAAAGGTGGCAAAGCATATTCCATTCCTTGCCTCCCTCATGCCCCAACTGCTGCCAACTACCAACCAAACCGTTGTGAACTCTCCACTATTTCACCCCCCTTCCTCCCATGTTAAACTCCCCCCGAGGCCCATTAGCGTACCGACCCCAGCACTGACCCTTTTCACCTCCCCGCTCCCCAGATCCCTGATCTCAAATCCTGTGTGGGAGTGAGTGACAGACAGGGTTTCTCCATCCATCCACATACAGTACTACACATGGTCTGTGCCCACTGCAGCTCAGTCATGGCTCTATTACCCCAGACACTGAGGAGGCTCATCGCCCTCCCAGCCTCCACTAATCTGATCTCTAGTCAATCCCATTGCCCTCAGCCATGGTACTGTGCTGTAGCTAGATACTCATGATCTGGTCTGTTAGAGGGATAGCCATGGTACTGTATTGTATAGTAGCTAGATACTGCACCTTCTGGTCTCTTACAGAGGGGCAGTGTGAGAATAGAAGAGAGATGAGGAGAGAGAGAGAGAAACAGGCAAGTGTGGAGATATCAGGACAGGCTCAGTCTGATCTAATTTATCGAAGAGGGATTACGGGGGAAACAAACAAGTTACAGAATGAAATTGTGTTACACAACTTTATTAAAACCTCCAGGAATTGTAAATGCTAGACAACAAGGGCTGAATTCTAACAGGAGTGCCACCCAGTGACATCTACAAACAACTCCTGGGACAACCATGATTTAAAACACACGCAAACCTCTAGTTATGATGAAGACCAAGTACAGTTCAAGATATTGCTGCCATTCTTCTTTTGACCCAAGATGTTAATTTCTTGTTCTCTGAGCTTATCTCCGTGTTAGGAATCTTTTGTGAAGACTAGGGTTGCAACGGGTCGGAAACGTTCCGGTAAATTTCCGTAATTTCTTCAGAAAATTTTCCATGGGAAGTTAAGCCCGGGAATTTGGGGAATTTTGCTTAAAAGTTAGCTTACAACAGTGAAACTTTTTTGTGGGATACACATACGGCAATTCTAGGTCTTGTGGCATATTTTGGTTAAACTATCCCCAATTCAATGGAATTGCAACCCTCTGCATGCACAGTGCATTCTTCCATCACATGTACAGTGCACTCTTCCATCACATGCACAGCTGATTCTCAAGATCTTGCACACTAATGAGATGCTATTGAGCCCAAATTACTACACTGTCTGAGCCAAGGACTACATGCTTTCTGGTAAGTTTTGATTCCAATACTGGGTGGGGTGAATATATTTTATATGACATGCATTATTTTTTGTTAACTAGTAAATGGTAGCCTACAGCAAAGTGTGTTTAAATCATTTCTAACTTGTTAACAATTTCTGCTAGTTCGTTTTGGGGTTTTAGCTTGCTTGTGCCTGCTAACTGAGTGTTAATTCACCTGTTTCCATACATGTTTCATTTTAAAACATTTATCTTACAAAGAAGTTGTTTAATCTAACTGCTTAACTATTTAGTTATATGGAATTGTATTTGTTGTTTTTTTACTCCTTTTTTTCTTTACAGGAAAATGCCACGGGCACTATCTGATGTGTGGAGACATTTCACTGCAGCTAATGTAGAAGGAAAAGCTGTGTACATTTGCAAATACTATGCCAAATCATGTGAAGAATGCAACAAAGATGCAGAATCATCTGGCAAGTGCATAAAGTTTCCTCAGCGCTCACAATAAGCAACTTCTGACCAAAGTCCCTCTACTTCTATTAAAGATGAAAATGATGAATCAGACACCTTATCAATAGCAACAGCTCATGGTTCTCCTGGAATCAGAAGTTTTTTGACTCAATTGAGGAACGTAGTCAGAGAAATGCTGATGAATGTCTTCCTCGAGCTGTGTATGCAACTGATTCACCTCTGATGCTCACAGGCAATATGTATTGGAAGAGATTTCTGAATGTTCTTGGCCCAGCATACACCCCTCCAACCAGACATGCTTTATCTACTCTTTTGCTGGATGCAGAGTTCAACAGAGTTCAAGTGAAGGTCAAGCAAATCATAGAGAATGCAGACTGTATTGCAATCATCTCTGATGGGTGGTTGAATGTTCTTGGGCAAGGAATAATTAACTACATCATCTCCACCCCTCAACCAGTATTCTACAAGAGAACAGACACAAGGGACAACAGACATACCGGTCTCTACATTGCAGATGAGCTGAAGACAGTCATCAATGACCTTGGACCACAGAAGGTATTTGCACTGGGTGACAGACAATGCTGCGAACATGAAGGTTGCTTGGTCTAAAAGTGGAGGAGTCCTACCCTCACATCACACCCATTGGCTGTGCTGCTCATGCATTGAATCTGCTCCTCAAGGACATCATGGCACTGAAAACAATGGATACACTACAAGAGAGCCAAGGAAATGCTTAGGTATGTGAAGGGTCATCAAGTTATAGCAGCAATCTACCTCACCAAGCAAAGTGAGAAGAATAAGAGCACCACATTGAAGCTGCCCAACAACATCCGTTGGGGTGGTGTTGTCATCATGTTTGAAAATCTCCCGGAAGGGAAGGAGTCTCTCCAAGAAATGGCCAGATCACAGTCTCCCGATATGGACAGCCCCATCAAGAGGATCCTCCTGGATGATGTATTTTGAGAGAGAGTGGAAAAGCAGCCAGAAACTCCTGAAACCTATAGCAGTAGCCATTGAACGGATTGAGGGAGACAAGGCCATCCAGTCTGATGTTGAGACTCTGCTTGCATATGTAAGAGAAGAAATCCGTACCGCCCTGCCCACTTCACTGTTGCTCCAAGCAGAGGAAACTGCAGTTCTGAAATACATAACAAAGCGTGAAGACTTCTGCCTGAAGCCCATACATGCCGCAGCGTACATGTTGGACCCCAAGTATGCTGGCAAGAGATCAGCAAGGCCTGTGGTGGTGTCATCACGACAGTGTCTCGCCACCTTGGCCTGGATGAGGGCAAGGTTCTTGGCAGTCTGGCGAAGTACACTTCCAAGTAAGGGCTTTGGGATGGAGATGCAATATGGCAGTCATGCCAAAATATCTCATCAGCCACCAGGTGGAAGGGACTGTGGATCTGAGGCTCTTTCCCCTGTTGCCTCCATCATCCTCCAAATCCCATCAATATCAGCCGCCTCAGAGCGCAACGGGTCCTTGTTTGGGAACACACACACCAAAGCACGCAACAGGCTGACCAATACAAGGGTTGAACAATTGGTGGCCATCCGGGAAAATTTGAGGCTTTTTGAGCCTGACAAATAGCCATCCTCAGCAAGGTTGGAAATTGACAGTGAAGATGAGGCCTCAGAGTCTGATGCTCAATAGGTGGACATTGAGGAGGTCCAGAGAGAAGACATGGAAGCCTGAGAGGAAGACGACCAAAGCTTTAGTTTCTAGACTATCATTTTACAGACATATGTTGAAAACGTTTTTGGGAGATGCGATGGATCATTGGGGATCATTCAATATTCCCTTTCTTTTGTTGTTCAGTGAAATCATCCCATGTGGCGAGTCAACTCATTTAATTAAAGTTCAATTCATAACTACATTATTTATTTTGTATATATTGTAAGGATTTAATCATTTGCAATTATGTCTACTTATGATAAGGTAAAAGGTGTATGTTTCTGTCTCCATATGATATGGTAAATATTTCCAATGCAAAAGACATCTGCATTTAAATGGTATTAATATTAATTCACATAAATTCCCACTGAAAGTTTCCACCTCAGAATATTCCCCAAAATGTGCAACCCTAGTTAAGACTATAAAATGGAGGGGATTTTCTTGTATCTTTCTTTCACTGCAGGCAGTAACGTGGCCACCTCAGTCTCAGACAGAGGACCCTGGTGTGTTACAGTATGCCTTGTTTAGGAATGTTCAAATCCTTTAGAATACCTCACGTTGTCATATCAGATTCACTTTTTGGTGCGTAGACTGTAGATATGTATTCCTTATGCATTAGGATAAATGCCACAAACAAAGTGGTTCAATAGGTGTTACTGGCACATTTTACCCAGCCGTTATGGAACATAGCGATGGATTTGGTTGTGAGAGCTCGACGCCAGGACATGAAATGCAAGCTTAAGAAAAGTGCAATGTGGATATTCAATGACATACACTATTGATCACATAGATCCATTATTGATTGACCTAAAGCAATCAACACAGCAATCAGTTTCAACTAAATAGATGAGTCACACTTCAGAGTGCCGCTTACGCATACAGCATAGATAAAAGTGGTTGGAGGATCAATGCTGAACGGACCGCCCATCAGAATATCCTGACATTAGGCTCATCAGGGAAGAGGTGTGATCGGCTGCTATGGAAGTAATGGACCTCTATAGAAGCCAATGTGTTGTGATAGAAGGGTGTTCACCTCTCCGTTTCCTGCCTCTATTCTGGTGTTTCCCTTTTGAACAGGACACGGTTTCACACTGAAAATGACCACAGCCAACTTCCCAACCACAAACTCAGGTAAATACCCAAAAAAGGCATTATTTAACAATTGCTTTAAAGAAAGTTCAACATTCAAAGCAAAGATAATTGGAACAAAGTGGTGCCGGATTTTTATGAAACATGTTTATTCATTGACACTGGGAAATCTGAAGTCAGTCATAGTGGATTGGCATTTTGTACCATTCATTTTCACTGGGGACTCCCAGAGAGAACATTGACATTACATTACTTCAACACTGCATGGTACTCCAGAAATAACAGGAGAGGCACCAAGAGCCATTCAGAACTAATATATTGAATCTAGAAGGAAGCGGAGATCGAAGTAATCCTTAAATAAATGATGGATATCATTACAAGTGCTACAATTAGTCCAGCGAGGAGCATGATCATCATTCACACTGACAGTGATGATGATTAGTAACTGGAGGAGCCCTATTGGGAGATACAGTTGAAGTTGGAGGTTTACATACACCTTAGCCAAATACATTTAAACTCCGTTTTTCACAATTCCTGACATTTAATCCTAGTAAAAATTCCATGTCTTAGGTCAGTTAGGATCACCACTTTATTTTAAGAATGTGAAATGTCAGAATAATAGTTGAGAATTATTTATTTCAGCTTTTATTTCTTTCATCACATTCCCAGTGGGTCAGAAGTTTACATACAATCAATTAGTAATTGGTAGCATTGCCTTTAAATGTTTTAACTTGGGTCAAACGTTTTGGGTAGCCTTCCACAAGCTTCCCACACTAAGTTGGGTGAATTTTGGCCCATTCCTCCTGACAGAGCTGGTGTAACTGAGTCAGGTTTGTAGGCCTCCTTGCTCGCACACGCTTTTTCAGTTCTGCCCACACATTTTCTATAGGGTTGAGGTCAGGGCTTTGTGATGGCCACTCCAATACCTTGACTTTGTTGTCCTTAAGCCATTTTGCCACAACTTTGGAAGTATGCTTGGAGTCATTGTCCATTTGGAAGACCCATTAGCGACCAAGCTTTAACTTCCTGACTGATGTCTTGAGATGTTGCTTCAATATATCCACATAATTTTCCTTCCTCATGATGCCATCTATTTTGTGAAGTGCACCAGTCCCTCCTGCAGCAAAGCACCCCCACATCATGATGCTGCCAACCCCGTGCTTCAGGGTTGGGATGGTGTTCTTGCAAGCCTCCCCGTTTTTCCTCCAGACAAAACGATGCTCATTATGGCCAAACAGTTCTATTTTTGTTTAATCATACCAGAAGACATTTCTACAAAAAGTACGATCTTTGTCCTTATGTGCAGTTGCAAATGGTAGTCTGGCTTTTTTTATGGCGGTTTTGGAGCAGTGGCTTCTTCCTTGCTGAGCGGCCTTTCAGGTTATGTCGATATAGGACTCGTTTTACTGTGGCTATAGATACTTTTGTACCTGTTTCCTCCAGCATCTTCACAAGGTCCTTTGCTGTTGTTCTGGGATTGATTTGCACTTTTCGCACCAAAGTACGTTCATCTCTAGGAGACAGAATGTGTCTCCTTCCTGAGCGGTATGACGGCTGGGTGGTCCCATGGTGTTTATGATTGCGTACTATTGTTTGTACAGATTAACGTGGTACCTTCATGCATTTGGAAATTGCTCCCAAGGATGAACCAGACTTGTGGAGGTCTACAAATTTTTTTCTGAGGTCTTGGCTGATTTGTTTTGATTTCCCCATGATGTCAATCAAAGAGGCACTGAGTTTGAAGGTAGGCCTTTGAAATACATCCACAGGTACACCTCCAATTGACTCAAATTATGTCAATTAGCCTATCAGAAGCTTCTAAAGCCATGACATAATTTTCTGGAAGCTGTTTAAAGGCACAGTCAACTTAGTGTATGTAAAGTTCTGCCCCACTGGAATTGTGATACAGTGAATTATAAGTGAAATAATCTGTCTGTAAACAATTGTTAAAAAATTACTTGTGTCATGCACACAGTAGATGTCCTAACCGACTTGCCAAAACTAGTTAACAAGAAATTTGTGGAGTGGTTGAAAAACTAGTTTTAAATGACTCCAACCTAAGTGTATGTTACCTTCAGACTTCAACTGTAGATGATGGTGAGGAGAGTGGGTGAGGGACTTATTACAGTACTCATTAATATGGTATGGTACTGTACTGCTGCACAGGCCAGGGTTGGGTAGAGGGGTATACTACAAAGCAGGTTCAAGGAGTTAGCCTGCTAACTTGCCTAAATATTCTGGAAATAAATTATTATTAGAAAGATAAGTAGACCCCTTTTAAGCTTAACTCAACAACCAAAAAGTCATATCTAAGTTTAGCTTATACAACAAAAAAATAACTAGTTATTTCTGGTTGTTAACTAAAGTTAGCTGGCTTACTCATTGATATTCCTTTCTTGTATACCCCTCTATCCAATACCAGGTCGTGTGAAACATAGGGGTTGTAAGTTAGATACGGGTAGGATCAGTTAAGCTGTTTATATGGGAGTCGATGTAAAGATTGGATGACTCATACACTGGTGCATCTGGAGGCAGCTGCTTATGACTGGTGTGATTGTTTAAAATCAATGTAGGATGGAAGATGAAGGAGAGAGTCTCAAGCACCCTTTTTATATCTCCGCCTGCATTTCAGAAACAGACTTCAGGAAAGCAGAAAGTAGCTTGTGGGCAAATCAATGTGCATCTCTTCCTCCTCTCATCCTCCTGCATCATTAACACACAACGCCAGCCAGCCTCATTGCTATTCTACAGCCCTCCTCTGGTATCATTTGATTAAAAGGAATTTGACTTCCAGCGTGGCTTCCTAAAGCAGATATGGCTTTTAGATGGAGGATGGAAGCCTGGCAAGCTAGGGCAGAGCCAAACCTGGGAGCGATTTCCACCGCAACACCCGCAGCTAAGTCTGACACTGTCTGTGCACCCCC
This sequence comes from Salvelinus namaycush, assembly GCF_016432855.1. NCBI lineage: Eukaryota > Metazoa > Chordata > Actinopteri > Salmoniformes > Salmonidae > Salvelinus > Salvelinus namaycush. The sequence goes on from NC_052346.1 coordinate 12,391,251, forward strand.
TCTCACTGACACACAGGGCTGCGGGAAACGGGGCCAATTTACACCTCCTCCGCCAAGAGTCTGGATGAATTTGCTCGCTTTCCACATGGCTGGCCAGCCAAACCACACACCTGTGTAAAATAGGCCCCGTGTCAATACAGAGCTCAGAGCCCGAGAAGCTAGGTACTTACTGCCAGTGTCAGCTAACAGGAGGATGACGAGGAGCCAAATACATAACCACACTCTCAGAACAATCATATTACAGAGAGAGAAGCCGTTTTCACTTCACTTTGAGAGTGGCCGTGCTCAATGACACTGGCAGCTCTGCTCACTCTGTGTAACTGTAACGAGGAAGGGGGGCGAACAGGCAAAGAGGTGTGGCTGATAGAAAGACAACATTAAACTAACAAAGGCCATTTACTCAAGCCTAGGTCAACACAGCCAAGGTCTCTATAGCTTCATGCCTGGCCATAGAACATTCATTTGCCCATCCCTCATATTGACTGGGAGAATCCATGGCGGCAGCATTGCTCAATGACATTTCTCCACACAGTGTTGAGCCAGAGAGAGAGGCCCAGGGAGCCGTGTGTGATAGGAGCCGTGGTGAGGCCAGACTGTTGGCTAGGATTAGCTCCACTATCAGGTGACAGAGTACACACTGTATGACATGTACCAGTGTTTCCACTATAGCATTAGTCAGGCAAGGCGGGTCCCTCTTCTTGACTTGATCTGTAGCCCCATGACTAAAATAAATGTAGTTTCAGTTAGAAAGTTAAAAAGCAGCATGTGGGTAGGGGGCCTTTTCACTCCACTTGGCTTTTCCATAAGCATCACTCTAATCAGAAAGTTCCAGAAATAGGGCATCTCTCCAAAATGTGGCCTGCCTCAAAAAGGGGAACAGTTTGGGGAACCATAATACCCAAGCAGCAAAGGGATTAAAAGTTTGGCATGAGATAGTGTAATTCATTCAATTCCCTGTGTTAAAAAGAGTGTGCCGCCATATAATTGGAGTTCTACCAATCAAAAAGAGCCAATTTTCCACATGACTGACTACCAATGTGAGACTCACTAGTCAATGATCATTGGCATGCTCCACAGCCACAGAAGAAGAGCCCCTCTCTGGAGAAGAGAAAGAAGCCTCAGAAGTTACTGTCGTAACTCAACACCACAATTACAGCGGATGCAGAAAGGCAGGTGATCTTGGTCTGGGAGAATCGTCAGTAGGTAGCAAACTACTCTGATGTCCTTCAAAAGACCAAGCACCACTGTCTACAGAGGCACAGTGGCTTACAATGGGGACTGACTGGGTTCCCTGTGTATAAATCACGCTAGAGACAACACTGCAAAAACAACACAAGGCAGTGACCCGGAGTCAGTGGGAGAGACGTTTAACACGGTATAGTAGCACGCCGCTTGAGCCATGGTAATATCTTGGAAATCCACCTCCTGCTGTGGACCATCAAGGTTAATTCTGTAGTTTGTTTTTTAGCTTTAGTTGTGTACCAAGGCCAGACACAGGATCTCAGAGAGGCACACAGCTGTTTACATGTCTGCTTGTGTGTGTGTTTGTGTGTATCCGTCAAAGTCTGGCACAGATGCAATTAGACAATGGCAACCTAAAGCCTCCTCATGCATGGCACCCGTCGTAGTAAAAGGATTATACTTCAGATGAGACAGTGGGTTTTCAAAGCCAAGCGTTTCTCTTTGTCTATTGAATTAGAGGCCAGCCAGTTGCCTTAGCATAGTGGGAGAGAGAGGAGCGAGTGGAAAGGAGTTTGGCAAGGAGGCCCTGTATCGCCATCACTCACTTCCTGCATCCCAAACGGCACCCTATTCCTTACATAGTGCACTACTTTTGACTACAGCCCTGTGAGCCCTGGCCAGAAACAGTGCAGAATATAGGGAATAAGGTGATCTTTAGGACACAGTCACTCTCTCCAGAGTTACAGATACAGGAAGAGAGGGAATAGGGTGATCTTTAGGACACAGTCACTCTCTCCAGAGTTACAGATACAGGAAGAGAGGGAATAGGGTGATCTTTAGGACACAGTCACTCTCTCCAGAGTTACAGATACAGGAAGAGAGGGAATAGGGTGATCTTTAGGACACAGTCACTCTCTCCAGAGTTACAGATACAGGAAGAGAGGGAATAGGGTGATCTTTAGGACACAGTCACTCTCTCCAGAGTTACAGATACAGGAAGAGAGGTGATTGGGTGGGAAAGTTAGTGCCCCCTCCCCCACATCCAACCCCACTTTCATTTACAACAGTGTGCCCAGTTTTCATTGCCTAGCTTCAGACTACAAGGTCAAATTTCCCCCCCGGGAGAACGTGAGAGGAGCGCTGGGGCAGGGGAGCGGAGAGGCCTCTCCATCCAGTGATACGCCTGTCCCCGTCTATCCCATGGGAGTGACACCACTGGAGAGAGGGAGCGAGGGAGGAGGTCAAGTGGAGATTAACGAGGGAGGGCAGCTGCTTGCTTTTCAACACGTCCGGGGCTTGGGAGCGAGGGATCGGCGACTGACTGGAGCCGTGTGGGCGCGTGAGAGACAAGAGAGCATAGAGAAAAAGGAAATGAGCGAGAGATAGCGAGCGAGGGAGAGGTAGAGCGAGAGAGATATTAAGCACATGAGGGTTTCAGGGGGTCCCACCAGATTCAGCCATAGAGGGATCCTTTCCCCTGGGTAACAGGTCCCAGAGAGAGAGAGGGAAGGAAGAGGGAGAGAGAGAAGGATGTGCTGGCTGGATAAAGAAGGGGCTGTGTGGAACAGGAGCCCCTTGCTTGTGGCCCTCCATGTATCAGCTGAGCCATCAGTCAGGCCTCTTCAGCACCTGTCCCCTTCTCCCTTCCTGAGCCTGTCAGACACTGCTATTCCACTAATGACAGACAAATAACCCCACACTGCCCTGTGGTGGACAGATGGAGGGAGGGGAAAGAGGGGATAGAGACCGAGTGGAATGAGGGAGAGAAAGAGAGGAAACAAAGGCGAGGAAGAGAGAACAATTGATTAGAGGTTCCGTGACTGTCTATCCTTCAAACTAGAGAGGGTATGAAAGCCAAGAACTTGTTCCTCTTACCCGTGTCTGTGGGATCCCCGGGAGCGACCAGAGTAGTACGAGTACCCTGAGTAGGTGGACTCCGTGTCCATGGCGACGAGGTCCTTCCTCCCTGGCGATTGGCCAAGGGCCTCGCGGAGGTTGCTGGGCTTTGCAGCAGGCAGACGCAGTGGGAGCTTGTGGGCAGTCTTGTCCGGTGGCAGGCGGAGCTCGCTCAGGAGATTGGCAGAGGCCGCAAGCTGTCGGGGGTCAATCTTGAAAGCAACCCTGGGGGTTCCCGACTAGGAAACATCAACCTGGGGAGGAGACAGAGACAGAGAGACAGCCAGGTGTGGTCAGAGGACAGACTATGGACAGAGTTTTGGGTTGAAATGGCGATCTACTACAGCCCAGTTGATACTGAAAAGCATGGATGTGTGTTGCAGATATCTCTGCACATAGCTTCCACTTTGCCTTTTCCTCTGGAATGAACATTCCAGGAGATAAATATGAAAAAAACACAACCACTTCATTGAAGCAGCATTTTCTACATTCCCATTACACAGAACCCAAACCGGTTGCGCGCGTGCGCCATCGTGCATACATTTATTTTGTCCCCCTACACCAAACGCGATCACGACACGCAGGTTAAAATATCAAAACAAACTCTGAACCAATGACATTAATTTGGGGACAGGTCGAAAAGCATTAAACATGTATGGCAATTTAGCTAGTTAGCTTGCACTTGCTAGCTAACGTTAATTTGTCCTATTTAGCTAGCTTGCTGTTGCTAGCTAATTTGTCCTGGGATATAAACATTGAGTTGTTATTTTACCTGAAATGCACAAGGACCTCTACTCCGACAATTAATCCACACATAAAAACGGCCAACCGAATCGTTTCTAGTCATCTCTCCTCCTTCCAGGCTTTTTCATCTTTGAACTTATATGGTGATCGCATCTAAACTTTCATAGTATTACCACGACAACCGGCAACAAAGTTCGTCTTTCAATCACCCACGTGGGTACCTGCTTCTATAAACCAATGAGGAGATGGGAGAGGCAGGACTTCCAGCGCGATCTGCGTCAGAAATAGAAAGGAGTTCTATTTTAGCCCTTGGCGTCGCAGACACTTGTTGGCGCGCGCGAGCAGTGTGGGTGCAATAATTTAATTACATGGATTTCTAAATTTACTTTGCGACACTCGCGCACGCGACGTGTCCGGTCTGGTCAGCATGTTAGGCAGGCTGGGGAAATCATTATTTTAATGAAGATTGTGTGATTCCTCCAACACACACCAATTGAAGCTTGACACAGGAGAGCCTTGAAACCATTGGACTAGTTTCTGTTGATTCTAATATAAAAGGTAAATTGTGAAAGGCTCTTCTTACTTCTAACCTCCTTGACAACTCAAACCTACAGTAGTTCACAGAGAGTTTAAGCACTAAGCCTAAACTCTCACCCACAAACAACAGAACAGCATGAACTAGCTATGAACCCCTCCCTCAACAAATATACCTTTCCACAGACAGACTGGCCTATGAGAAGAGAGATTGAATTGGAATGTTGTGCAGAGCATGCAGGTCTACGTTTGGAGCTTCAACAAAACAATAGTCGGATGGAGAGCAAAACCCCACTGCCCTCGCCTACCCCGCCATCTCCAGAGGGAAATCTGGCAGTGACCAGCTCCAGCAGCAAGGCGAGGCTGCCTCTCCTCTCTTCCATTCCACTAGCGTGACATCACACAGACAAAGTGCTCTAGGTGAAACAACCAAACACTATCACATTATTAAACCAAGAAGCTTTCAGAGGGGAATTGAGACAACCAGCCAACAACACACAAACAGATACCGTAAAATATTGAATATAGCTTCAGGCCTATATTCTGTGTTTAAGTCTATAATTTTGGAAACATTCTTTCCCAAGAGGATCAATCTCCCAGAAAAATGCTAAAAAGCTGTGTGGATGCAGAGGAGGACCGAAACTCAAACATCAAGTGGATTTCAATATCAAAGGCAGGACAAAAAAAACTCCCCACTAATTCAATACCATTAGTTCTACTCCTAGACCTGGCTAAAGACTTTACAGCATCCACTAGGAGATGCAGGTCTGATAAGAGCGTTTATTGGGTGCCCTTGATTTGACTACATATTCAGGAGGATTTAACAGTTGTTCTTAAATTACTAAAGATAAGAGGGAACAGAGGGGAGGGAACAGAGTGAAAAGGAAAGAGTAGAAACAGACGTAGTGAAATAACGAGATTACGATTACGCACATGGCTGAGTAACAATGCACGGGGAAACAGAGTGACAAGTGAGTTGTGGCGTACACTCCTTCGGGGCAGGGAGAGCTGGGGACATACGTACACACACAGCAGGTAAACCATCAAGGCTGAGGCATATAGGGAGGTGAGGGGTCAGTTCTCTGTGGCATCAGAAATGGGACCTCATCCAGACAGAGAGCCTCTAACAGCTGGAGGTAACAGTACAGGAGGATGAACGGCGCACGTTACATAAACTCACATGTATCAATGCAATAATATGGCAGAAGAATTGATAAACCAAGTTTGCAACATACATTTCTCAACAACGACAACATCATTCTCTAACACTAAGGATTTGATTTTGACCTAGAACCATCCAATCACAATTAACTTCTTTGATATAGGGGGCAGCATTTTCACTTTTGGATGAATTGCATGCCCATAGTGAACTGCCTCCTACTCTGCCCAGATGCTAATATATGCATATTATTATTACTATTGGATAGAAAACACAAACAAAGAGCTGAAGTTTCTAAAACTGTTTGAATGATGTCTGTGAGTATAACAGAACTCATATGGCAGGCAAAAACCTGAGAAAAAATGGTCGTTGTTAAAGTCATCACCTATTCAATTCCCTGTAATATATGGATCTGTTTGCACTTCATACGCCTTCCACTAGATGTCAACAGTCAGTAGAACGTGGAATGAAGCTTATGCTGTGTTGTGAGACCGGAGGGGAATGAGTCAGTGGTCTGGCAGATTGCCAGTTCTTGGTCACGCGCTTTCCTCATGTTGTCGCCTTGCGTTCCATTACTTATACAGACATGAAAGAATGCTTCGGTTGGAACGTTATTGGATATAAATGATAACATCCTGAAGATTGATTCTCTACTAAGTTTGACCAGTTTATATTCGACCTGGAATATACCTTTTTGAAGTTTTCGTCCGACGTTTGCCTGCATCTGCGCGAGCGTTTGGACACGTGTACTACACATGCTAGCAAAATTAGCTAATTGGACATAAGTAATGGACATTATCGAACAAAACAACGATTTATTGTGTAACTAGGATTCCTGGCACTGCATTCTGATGAAGATAATCAAAGGTAAGGGAATATTTATGATGCAATTTTGTATTTCTGTTGACTCCAACATGGCGGAGAAATGTTGTTAAATCTGAGCGCCGTCTCAGATTATTGCATGGTGTGCTTTTTACGCAAAGTTTTTTTTAAAATCTGACACAGCGGTTGCATTAAGAACAAGTGTATCTTTAATTATATGTAAAACATGTATCTTTCAAAGTTTATGATGAGTATTTCTGTTATTTGACGTGGCTCTCTGTAATTACTCCGGATATTTGAGGCATTTCTGAACATGGCGCCAATGTAAACCGAGATTTGTGGATATAAATATGCACATTATCGAACAAAACATAAATGTATTGTGTAACATGATGTCCTATGAGTGTCATCTGATGAAGATGTTCAAAGGTTAGTGATTCATTTTATCTCTATTTCTGGTTTTTGTTACTACTATCTTTTGCTGGGAAAATGTTTTTATTTTAATTTTTTTAAATGGTGTTTTTCTGTGGCTATGTACTGAGCTAACATAATTGTTTGGTGTGCTTTCCCCGTAAATCGACTTTTGAAATCAGACATGTTGGCTGGATTCACAACGTGTGTAGCTTTAATTTGGTGTCTTTCATGTGTGATTTCATGAAAGATTGATTTTTATAGTAATATATTTGAATTTGGCGCGCTACATTTTTTCTGGATTTTGGCCAAGTGGGACGCTACCGTCCCACCTATCCTAGAGAAGTTAAAGAAGAATTCAATGAAAATGTAGCATTTCAGAACAGAGCTTTGACAAAGTGATAACATATGTTGTATTGTAACACTGGTGATAAATAATGTATACAGCACAGGAGGCTGGTGTCACCTTAATTGGGGAGAACAGGCTTGTGGTAATGATTGGAGCGGAATCAATGGAATGGTATCAAAAACATCAGAACGCATGGTTTCCACGTGTTTGAAGCCATTCAAATTTGCCCCATTCCAGCCATTATTATGAGCCGTCCTCCCCTCAGCAGCCTCCTGTGGTATACAGCTTGTATTGGGCCAAAATCCCTAGTGAAATCTTCAATGTAAACAAAGAGCTGAAGGAGAGAGGTTAAGGTGAACATTGTTTAATTTACAAACATATCCCAGAAACGAGCACACTCACTGGGCTGTACACTTAATGCATGCCATCTCCCATGACCCCTTGCAGCAGAGGAAGTCCACTAACTGAGCCAGATCTGTTGTGAAATTAACCAGAGGGCTACAGTCACCACTCTCCGTCTCCACCACAGTCACGTCTGGCTGTCCTGACGTGTTTGGAGTTAGCAGTATGTGTGCTCATTCAAACACTTTTGGAATATCACAAGTGTAACCATTTTTCTTCCGTCCCTCTCCTAGCCCCTACCTGGGCTCGAACCAGGGACCCTCGGCACACATCAACAACTGCCTCCCATGAAGCATCGTTACCCATCGCTCCACAAAAGCCGCGGAAACAACTACTTCATAGTCTCGGTGCCAGTGACAACTGAAACGCTATTAATGTGCACCCCGCTAACTAGCTAGCTATTTCACACCGATTACACAAGCAAAGCACACTTGTGCACACATTAACTACCGCAGCAGTCACAACGGAAGCCATGGGAAGTAGAGCGGGGCTCGAACTCTCCCTTGGGGCACTCCCTCTGTTTTCATCCTGCTGCTGCTGCTTTCATAACCACATTTGTTCCAGTCTTTTCATTGCAAAGAGCTGCTCATCCAAGATACTGCCCCGTGCCATCTTATCTGCCACTTAGATGGGAAAACTAGAGAAATACTAGAAACTAGTGGCAGTTGGGGGGAATGTAAACAATGACCCATATAGTGTGTGTGTGTCTGTGTGTGCAAGCTTGCACATGGGGATTGAAAAAGCTAGTTCTATCAAACAAAGTCTAAATATTTCATTTTTAAAAACAGCAGCACTCTTGCTGACACGCTTTTAAACGTCTGAATCATCGGAGGGAATACTGAACAACATGATGACAAACCTCTCTAAAGCTGTTTTATTCTACTGAAGAGCCAGCTGCCAGCTCAGTCAGTGCCAGATAGGCAAGCAAAATAGCTCTGGTGTGAGACAGACAGAAAGGCTGCTTTTAGACAGGTAGCACAATTCTGATCTTTTTTTAACTAATTAACCAATCAGATCAGCACTGAAATATCTGATGTGATTGGTCAAAAGACCAGGCTGGACAATCCAGACTCTGGCCAGATTAAGGCAGGGCTACAGACAGACAACAGACACTCTGACCAGGGTAAGGCAAAGCTACATACGCTGTGGCTAGGATAAGGCAGAGGGCCTGGGTTGAGGACTACAGATACTGCTACAGGAGCAGACAGAGCACAGACAGAGCACAGACAGAGGCCAGAGTAAATAAGGCTGGTTCTACAGAGAGCATCACAGAGGTATTTCCATCTCCTGTGCTAATCCTTTTAAGAATGAGGGATGAAACAGGGATTAACAGGGTTAAATAGATGGGGGTCAGGTCCCTGTCAGGATGGGCGTCAGAGAGAGAATACCACAACCACCTTGCCAGTCACCACCTGCCCAACAGCCCAGCTAAACTGCTTTATGTCAACGAATTAGGCCGAAATGGGTTTCAATTGAAGATGTTGGTGACTGAAGTCGGCTTTGAGGGCTGTATTCAACAGATCTATAAGGGAAACACTAATCTGGTCCCTGGTCTTTACTTAGAGTGGTGCCAGTGGCCGTGCAGCACTAAAGCTGAAGCCGCTGTGCCCCCCCCTACTTAGGGAAGCCATCAGGTTATCCGCAGCAGCCGAAGCCAGCAGTGTTTGCCTGCCTCTGATTTGGTCTATGGCGGGACAAGCTGGCAGCAGCCCAGAGCCTGCCAATGAGAGCCTCCTTGTTTATCTTCCTCCATTCAGTCGCTCTTTTCCTTTTTACACTGGATAAACATCCTCTCACTATGAAGGACCACACCCTCAGAGAGCCGGGAGAGAGAGGCATGGGGACTGATCTGCAGGGTAAACACACACACACACAGCCGCATGCACACAGGTGTGACTCTGAGACTCATGCTTGAGGAACTGCGGGAGTGTAAATACCCACGAATGAAACGCACAGGATGACAAACATGCGGCAGCACACCATCAGAGCAGAGAAACAAGAAAACAACCATCTAACCAACAAACTCATTAACAAAGAGCGTTAAGTGCCTGCTCACCAAATCCAAACCCTGACAGATCCTCAAGACCCCCCACATCCTTCTTCCTCCAGAGCAGGTTGTAGTAACAGTCTGTTGATAACAGAGCAAACAAAACGACAACAGACCAACACAGGAACGATAAGGTGAGGTCCTGTAGTTCATTCTTTGTGAAAAAAACTAAAACATTTGTATTGCCTTTTTCTTCTTTACGTAAAAGGTAGTTTCTTCATTCATGGTTTCCACAGCGACAGTGAGTCCACAGATTGGTTGGAATTAGAAGACCAAGCTTCCGGCTCCAAAGACGGTAATCTAATCCCACTGTATATGACAGCCTAATTTACAGATCCTTCACTACTCACAGCCTTTAATAGGAGATGGGACTCTCTCCCAAACTGGGGAAGAGACAAACTAGGCTACTGTACTTTCCCAAAAGGATAGCTTAATTCTCTCTAGTGACCGAGTCTAAGCACAAGGCTCTGCCAACTGGGGCAGGTATTCAGGAACAAAGGCTGACTGAAGCCATCTCCTGTGCTAGCCTGTGACCAGGAAGTACAGCTGTGCCGTGTGCCCAACAGAGCCCCTCCCACACCTCACCACAACATAAACAAAAAAAGCCTATTAAAAGCTCATCATCATTACCAGCCAATGATATGCCTGACCTTCATTAGCCAAAGATAGTCTCTAACCCATCTCCTCTGACAGAGTGAATAGAACAGTCAGTGCACTGGCCTGGTATTCCAGCTAGGCCATACGTATCAGAGGCAAACAGCTGTGTTGTGGTGGTGCGGATGTGAGGAACTAAGACCTTCAGCTGAGATACAGAGAGGAGCGTTCCAATCACTGGTGGACAAAATGACAACACTGACATTTGTACAAGCAGCTCCCAACGAGGCACGCCCTTCCTGCCCTGTTTTTTTCACATGAAACAATATTCATTGAGTATGCATGCACACGCATACCTGCACATACTGCACACACACACACGTCCAATCATACTTCTCACTGTAAAATCTACTTGGACTCTATTAACTCCAAGCGTAATGAAAGACAAGCTGAACACGGGAGAGATGACGACTTATTAAGGTAACATGATTCATCTGAGACGCCGGAGGGGTGGGGGGGGGGGGGATTTCGACCGAGGAAAGAAACACGAGTCAGCGACTAAATGTGTTCCTCGGAATCACATGGTGATCGAGATGCTGTCCATGGAGCAAATGAACCCATTAATTGTATCAACATTCCAGAATGTCACCCTCTCCCCCGGCCATTCATTAGTGTCAGAGATGCAGAGAAACAAATCGCCCAAATGAAACCCTATTCCCTTTATAGTGCACTACCTTTGACCAGGACACATACGGCTCTGGTCAAACGTAGTGGGCTATATAGGGAATACAGCATCCTATGTGCCCTGGTCAAAAGTACTACTATAAAAAGGGAAGAGGGTGCCATTTTGGGACTCACAAGAGATGCAGACACCACAGGTTATTAAGGCTGAGTTCAGACAGGCGGCTCTATTCTGATCTTTTTTTCCCCACTAATTGGTCTTTCGACCAATCAGATCAGCTCTGAAAAATATCTGATCTGGGCTGCCTGCCTAAACACAGCCTTAGAGCCAAAAGAGACAGCTCTCATAGTGCATGAGGAGCATAACAATTAAGCTGGGATTTCTATATATAAAATGATAAGCTCAAAAAGAGGAGAAAGCACTGCGTAATAAAAGAGCTAGATTCCAAGGTGTAGCCTGTTACTGTAATGTTGCAGCAGTGTTACCGTTTGTTGCAGCACTTTGGCATCCAAACATACTGGATTCAAATAAGATAAGATGAAGAACCCCCTTGCTGTTGTATGTACTTTGTATGTCGCACATTATCTAAGATTATGGCGAAAGATGTCCTCTTGGACTTTTTCCCAGGATGCAGCTGTCTCTCTGTACTTCTGTAGCTGAGCAGAGGCACTTGATCTGTGATTACTGCTTCAAGCAATTCCCACCTGGTTTGCAATCACATCTCTCTTGATCACCGACACAAAGACCACAATACTACACCTAAAGCTCTCACAGGGACAGTATCGCTCCCCATCCATGTTGACGATCACTCACACGAGGAGCTTTTGACAGTTATCATGTCATCAGCTTTAAAATATTCTCTTTGCAAATGTGAAGAGACACACAAACTGAAGCCATTTAGCCTACCAGAATGGAGAGCGCTGCAGGAGGATGTCATGTTCAAATCCCACAAGGAAACCACCTATAATCACATTTCCCTGACATTAGGCTCGGTGTAAAGATAAAAGAGATGATAATGGCTTCAGTGAATTATTCATGGTCAGACAGGAAGATATTTACATTTTCACTAGTGAGTGTATTCTCTTGTCTGAGACAAGACAGTCATGTTGAACAACACAAAGGGAGTTTCATTGTTCAGCATTTCCTAAGCACTACCACCAACCAACCATCCTGGTTCCTTACTGCAACTGGGGGAGGGGGAGCAAGACTGCTAGTCTGTACAATGCTCATAGCCATGGAGTTTCAATAGAGCTGTATATTGGAGTCAATTCCTTCTGAGCATCTAGAGAATTTAGGAAGGTTAGCTACATTGTATTCACACAGTCTGCAATTTATTCTTATGAAATCTTAAACACTGAGTAAATGAGTTGGTTTGGGTTTGTTTATTCAACACAGAGGTGTACCATCTACTATGGTCCGTCACGGTCCGTTCAGCTTAATTACCATACCGGTCTATTATATGTTTTGGGATTTTCAGGTCTTGGTGACACTCAATGGGACCACTATGTAACATATTCCAAGTTTAGTGTAGTTTAGAACGCCCAAATGAAATGTTGGATTATTATAAAATGTATTCGTTTGAACAACATTGTCTTGAACAATGTTTCAACAAAATCCTACCTCATTGGCGAGAAGTTCTTAAAATGTCCAGATTACATTCAGAATACAAAACACTGACAGTTCACAAGGTTCAGGTAGCGCTTTACATTACATTGTTACACCTATACTACAGCCTGGCTAACACCAAGCATGTGGTGAAGGCAAATCATGTGAATACTACTCATTTATTCCGTACTCTACCTAATACAAAGTGCTAGTTTTCGGATTGGACTGTCATTTTCATACAACAGCATATTCAGACTGTAGTAGAGCTATACAGCTGTTTCTCTGCCCGACCCTACCTGTAACCCAAATGGCTGACTTCCATAGGAAACTCCCTGGTCTCTGCTAGGCCTCCTGAGCCCTACCCAGACAGTTGGTTCGATAACTAAAATATAAAAAAAGAGCAAGCTAATGTTTAAGGATAAATGTTTATGAAATGAAACTGTCGGCACGCGAGTGAATGACATCAACGAACCATTGTGCAACATTGTTTCTGGAGACGCAACGCTGTCGCTGATGGTAACAAGATAACCAGACTGAACTACAAACGAATTCGGTCAACCGTGTGCAGAAAGTGGTTCAAAGTTAAGTCAGAAAATGTGTTTGAGACTTTTGAGTTAGGTTATTATTGAAGCAATTGAATTGAACAACAAGCGACTATTGTCATTCTATTTGTAACGCTTTAGAAAACATTAACTCCTGCTTTAGATGACTTTAAAGGGTTAACTTTACACCCTACGTTGGCTGACTGCAGTCCTTTGGGTTGAGGGAATTCTAAAACACATTTTCTCTCCACATGTAGCCTACAGCTCATGTAGCGTATTAGAAAACACAAACGGTTACTCGTAGGTTGTACTGTTGTAATACAATATAGGCCTGTCTACCTGTAAAACAAAAAACGAATTTTCACCGAAGAAAAATAAGTAGTAGTGTAGCTTACATGAAGCAGGAACAAGCCAACCAAACTCCCAATTTACATCGGGCTCAATCGCACTCATACAATACAACGAACAACTCCTCAACGTGGGATGCAGACGTTGGAATTCTGACTGTTTCGCGCACGGCTACTCACCTTCACTGGAGGTAAACCATTCCAAGAAGAGATTTCATCCAGAAATGTAAATGAAATATTTCTCCCTTCGAGCACACGGTACAGTCGGGGACCAGCCCGGGTTCAAGCCGTTGTACAGGGGGCAGCACTTACATGATGAGAGAAAGGGAAATGTGTAGTGCGACAATGGTGCGCTAGGGGGTAATGGTGATGACTGTGAACTGTGAACTGTCAAGTGTTTACAGTAGGCTGTACAATGCAAATATAGTAAAATAGGATAAAACCGCAGGACCAAATGACTTGGCAAAATCTTCTTTACTTGTCTGACAGGTAGACTACAGGTGTTTGCAATTAATTTCTGATTCAGAGTCCAGTTCACACCCACATTTCAAAGTTGTGTTTTGCGCTGACCAAACATATAACACCTTCAGTGAGTGTCAGAAACACCGGCAGCTAGGCTCTGTTAGGGGGACATGTCACAAATGGCTGAAGTGGGACAAGTGACAGGAGAGTGCAAATAGCTTAGGGTTTGGTGCCATGGAAACCAGGCAAAGTAAAACAACATTCACCCTCCTGTCTCCGGTGGATGTTTTCAGTGAAGTGCACATAGTGAAGTGCACATTACATGCATTTCTTTCTTATAAGTCATATATGCACTTAGCCTTGCCTAACTGGTATTTATTAATCCGAATATGAACATTCAAATCAAATTGTATTGGTCACATACACATGGTTAGCAGATGTTATTGCGAGTGTAGCGAAATGCTTGTGCATCTAGTCCTGACAGTGCAGCAATATCTAACAAGTAATATCAAACAATTCCACAACAGATAGCTAATACGCACAAATCTGAGTAAAGGAATGGAATAAGAATATTTAAATATAATTATATGGATGAGCAATGACAGAGCAGGTTTAGGCTAAGATGCAATAGATAGTATAGAATACAGTATATACGTATGAGATGAGTAATGAAAGGCAGCAACTGTAGGCAGCAACTTCTCTGTGCTAGTGATGGCTGTTTAACAGTCTGATGGCCTTGAGATAGAAGCTGTTTTTCAGTCTCTCAGTCCCAGCTTTGATGCACCTGTACTGACCTTACCTTCTAGATGGTAGCGGGTGAACAGGCAGTGGCTCGGGTGGTTGTTGTCCTTGAGGATCTTTATGGCCTTCCTGTGACATTGGGTGGTGTAGGTGTCCTGGAGGGCAGGTAGTTTGCCCCCACGTGATGCGTTGTGCAGACCTCACTACCCTCTGGAGAGCCCTGTGTTTGTGGGCGGCATTCACGAGGCTTATCCCATTATATAAATTCTAGAATACCGAAATGTATCCTGTAATATAAAGTGCCATCCTCTTGCTTGAGTACCATCATGGTTTATCTCATTGCAACATGAACAAAGCAGATGAGTGATTAGCATCATGTGTTATCAGTGCAGTCCATCGGACCTTAGAGAGATATAGTAGGGTGCTTGGTTCCAGTCAGTGAAAGACAACAATGAGCTCAGTGAAGCCTTAGAGCTGGCTCTTAAAGGGGAATGTAAATAATGTGGGTTTTTTTCTTCCCTCAGACCTCCAGAGCCTCTATGCTAGTCAAGGTCAGATGATGTCAATGATGTGTCAGTCTGCAAAATACCCTCAGAGCACCTCATTGGCAAGGAGTCTGCTCTGAAGACCAATCGATTCTCAACTATTTCACCTCTACCCCACCCAGATGCGTGGAACAGGAAATACTAGGAACTGTTACAAACGGGTTTAGTGTATTATTCATTTATAATACAAATATAAATCAAATCTATCACAACAAAGCTGCTGAGCAGGGAGATGACATCATGTGATGACATGTGTATTTTGGCCTCTTCAGCCCCCCCACCCCCAAAAATACCTCCTCCCCTCAGCAGAGAATAAAGGTCATGACCGGGACATGACCCCTTGACCCTTCCTTTCTGTCCCTCCCCACTGAGGGCCATGCAAACACAGAGGCTGGGGAAAGGAGGTTTAACTGACCAAATAACTATCCATTACTAACAAGTACATAAGGTTATTCTAAGGTTCAATGAATGGTGAGGCTGATAAAAGTGGCTCATCGAGGTTATTTATTTGTATGTTGATAGAAACATTAGGTGAAAACAAGAAAGCATAAGACTACCAATATGCTCCTAAAACTCACTCATCACACAGTTACATCCTTTAGCAGACAGTCTTATCCAGAGCAATTTACAGGAGAAATTAGGGTTAAGTGCCTTGCTCAAGAGTACAGACAGATTTTTCACCTAGTTGGTTCTGAGATTCAAACCAGCAACCTTTCAGTTATTGGCCCAAAGCTCTTAACTACTAGGCTACCTGCCGCATATTAGTCAAGGTCGATTCCTGAGACTATATGACATGTTTGGTCAATAGCCTGGATACCTCATTATAACAGAACATTAAGTTGAGCATTGGGTTTTCTCAAATTTTAAGGTTAGTGCGCCCCGCTCTGGCCATATAAGAGTAGTACAGTTTCATTACAGTATAACGTGCAGCACTGCACAAACTGTTCCTTTCCAAAGGAGGTGCCTTTGTGAATTGCCTTTGGGATACTGAGACCACCTTATGTTGTTGTTTTTAAAATATATTGGGGTTTGAGATAATGTTTTTGTTTTATGTTGGCAAGGATAGATAAATAACATGACCTTTAGAATAGAATAGTTTGTTTTACTTTAGTTTTATACTTTGATAATCAACACGTGAAACTTTTTGTGTCATATTTTGCTATATTTTTGCATTAAAAAAAAAGTCCTACCGGCCATCTTCAACTAATTCTAAACACTGGCTAACAGCAACAAGAACAAGCTATATTGGCAATTTATTATCATTGCAAGTTTGCAAACAACATTTTCTTGATGTTCTCAAGTAAGCATTAATTCATTAAATGGGACAGCATAAGTTGACAAAAGAGACCCGTCCCCTCACCAATCAATCATTTTGAGTGAAAGCAGTTCATCTGATTAGACAGTTCTATGGATGTGCGAGACAAGCTCTCGCATTTAACTAGGCACGCGTGTGGTGTGAGTTACAGGACCCACTATCAGATTTTACTTTTATTCATGAAGGTAAGCGTCGCATGCAGATGGTCTCTATTGAGCATGCAAGGTGGGCCCATGAGATCATTAAATTTAGTGTCCGGAAGATGGATGGATCCCTCTCCGAAGACACACAGTTTATGAGTTTAGGGATTTTGGTAAAAAGAAAAAAGAGAAATGAAGGCATGTAAAATGAAGACGAAGTGAAAAGAGATGCAGCTTATGAGACCACACACACACACACACACACACACACACACACACACACACACACACACACACACACACACACACACACACACACACACACACACACACACACATCAACAAGGATGGTATTTGGGCTGATTTGGATTCTCCAAATCGTCTTTTACCTAAATGAGAGATTCTCACTGCAATTTCATTCAGTGTGTGTGACAAATGATTTGTATTTGCTTATTTTGAATTTAGTTTGCCTGCTGAACCATCAAAATGTGACAAATGGTTGTGCTCCTTTTTTATTGGTCTGGGCAGGTGTGCGGGCAAAAGCAAGAAAAATTCTATTGAGATACATCTATGAGGTTTTTTTCATTTTTTCTAACCTCCATGTCATTTTAGATTGAACATTTCACATTTCTATTTCGAAGGCCTCAAATGCACCATCAGGACTGAAAAAGCATTATTTGTGGTCAGAAATAATCAAAGTATTGTTTATCCTTTTAAAGAGACACAACAATTGGAAAACAAATCGTAAACAAATTCAAAGCTCATGAATATGGCATATTAATGTGCCAGATTGGGACGTGTAGTTTTGTATAATGAATGCATTGCACACACACCTTATGACATGTCCACTGTACAGATGGTAGGAGCGTGAGTCTGAATGAGAGCGGGACCATCCAGGGCTGCTGACGCATTGTGAGGTCCGCGACGCCTTCAATACCCAGAGTTAATGAGAACAGACTGACTCGCTCCCCCCCCCTCCCTGTTTCCATTCATCTCTTCCCGTGTCTCTCCTCCTCCTCTCCTCTTCGCCTCTCTGCCCGTTTCCATCTGTTTGGAGACAAAGGGCCACGAGCCAGCTCGAGCCCTGGGACCCTGCTGGTGAAGTGCGCAGGGATAATGCGTCCCATCCCGTGGGTCGCATTTCAACACATGGACCTGCCTTTGTCCTGCTGTGTGCTGCTCGCTGCTTCAAGGACCCACACACACTTCACAACACACACCTCCGATGGGGTGGACGAGAAGAGGAGAGGAGGAAGCAGGAGTGGAGGAGAGGATGGGGGGGTGCCTTGAACATTGATAATTGTTATAATATCCAGACTGGAGAGAAAAAAGGTAAAGGATAAAAAAACGAGCGGTACAAAACCCTCAAATGCTGTTCCTCTATTCCTCACACAGGGAACATATGGCTGTTTGTTGTCATATTTTTTGTCCTTAGCAAATTCACACAAAGCTATCAAGCCCCTTAGAATTAAAGAATGTGTGTGTTGTCCTACTCCAGGCTTTAAAGGAGTACCTGAATGATGAACGGGAGAGGACGGCCAAATGTTGATAATGGTCATAGTCATCCCAGTCCGTCTGCACACTTCCTGACATATGGTCACTTGTAGGCCTCTGCCATTACATAATCCACGGTGAAAAGGGGGAAGCAATATGGCTCTTTCTCACACACAAACACATATGCACCGGTCACACTCGCAGTCTGTTCACTGCCCACAGCAGTTTGAGCCATGGTTGCCTGTCTGTTGGTTTCTCCCCTCTCATGAGTTTGTAAAGAATAAATTGAAGGGGGCCGATGGCGGTGCAACAGAACCTTTTGGGATGGGGAAGGGAACACAAATGGTCTTACAGTTTATGGCAAGTACAGATGGACTGTCTACTTAATAAGCTTGAACAGGAGTCTGAGGCTAAGGTTGGCCAGAATGATGCTGGTTGGTTTACTATCTGGGGAGAAGAGAATATATTCACTATGTGAAATATCTCTGTTGGGAGACTATGGCAGGCAATCTAAAACATGTATAGTATGAAATACTCTCCATTGTACAGGGCCATGCCAAATTGAACACAGTATGTTGAATTAAATCCCATTTAGAGAATGTTAATGTTGCTAAAGAAACAACCACAGGGATTCATTCAAGTAACTGTTTAACCGTCTACCAGCAATTGAATTAGTAATTCCAAGGAAGCCTGGTTTATTTGAGGTCAAATGTAGGAGAAAGCAATTAGAGAAATGATAAAGGGCCAATGTATAAGAAGCTTTGACTGACTGACTGACAGACATACTGTATTCTAAGGTCTTCTTTCTGCATGTGTAGACCCTTTCTGATTACAAGACGGAGAGACCTTGGACATGACAAAAAACCATTTCCCTCACTTCCCCTCAGATAAAGAGATTCGAAGCAAGGTCCCCCTCCCTTATTACAGCAGCCACCTGAGGATAGTAAGAAGGAGGAGGAACTCTGTAAAAGATGCAATAAATGTGAACAATAAATCCGAACATGACCCAATCAAAGAGGAGGATGTGAGGCATGATGGGAAGGGACCAAGCAAGCTGTTTTATTTCTGTGTCTCAAATCAAATTTTATTGGTCACATACAGATGTTAATGTGAGTGTAGCGAAATGCTTGTGCTTCTAGTTCCGACCGTGCAGTAATATCTAACAAGTAATCTAACGATTTCACAACAACTACCTTTATACACACAAGTGTAAAGGAATGAATAAGAATATGTACATATAAATATATGGATGAGTGATGGCCAAATGGCATAGGCAAGATGCAGTAGATGGTATAGAGTACAGTATATACATATGAGATGAGTAATGTAGGGTATGTAAACATTATATAAAGTGGCATTGTTTAAAGTGACTAGTGATACATTTATTACATCCAATTTTTTATTATTAAAGTGGCTAGAGAAAAAGTAGCTATTGTTAAAGTGCTTGTGCATCTAGTCCTGACAGTGCAGCAATATCTAACAAGTAATATCAAACAATTCCACAACAGATAGCTAATACGCACAAATCTGAGTAAAGGAATGGAATAAGAATATTTAAATATAATTATATGGATGAGCAATGACAGAGCAGGTTCAGGCTAAGATGCAATAGATAGTATAGAATACAGTATATACGTATGAGATGAGTAATGAAAGGCAGCAACTCTAGGCAGCAACTTCTCTGTGCTAGTGATGGCTGTTTAACAGTCTGATGGCCTTGAGATAGAAGCTGTTTTTCAGTCTCTCCGTCCCAGCTTTGATGCATCTGTACTGACCTCGCCTTCTGGATGATAGCGGGGTGAACAGGCAGTGGCTCGGGTGGTTGTTGTCCTTGATGACCTTTTTGGCCTTCCTGTGACATCAGGTGGTGTAGGTGTCCTGGAGGGCAGGTAGTTTGCCCCTCGTGATGAGTTTTGCAGACCTCACTACCCTCTGGAGAGCCTTGCGGTTGTGGGCGGAGCAGTTGCCGTACCAGGCGGTGATACAGCCCGACAGGATTCTCTCGATTGTGCATCTGTAAAAGTTTGTGAGTGTTTTTGGTGACAAGCCAAATTTCTTCAGCCTCCTGAGGTTGAAGAGGCGCTGTTGCGCCTTCTTCACCACGCTGTCTGTGTAGGTGGACCATTTCAGTTTGTCCGTGATGTGTACGCCGAGGAACTTAAAACTTCCCACCTTCTCCACTACTGTCCCGTCGATGTGGATAGGGGGGTGCTCCCTCTGCTGTTTCCTAAAGTCCACGATCATCTCCTTTGTTTTGTTGATGTTGAGTGTGAGGTTATTTTCCTGAAACCACACTCCGAGGGCCCTCACCTCCTCCCTGTAGGCCGTCTCGTCGTTGTTGGTAATCAAGCCTACCACTGTAGTGTCGTCTGCAAACTTGATGATTGAGTTGAAGGTGTGCATGGCCACACAGTCATGGGTGAACAGGGAGTACAGGAGAGGGCTGAGAACGCACCCTTGTGGGGCCCCAGTGTTGAGGATCAGCAGGGTGGAGATGTTGTTTCCTACCCTCACCACCTGGGGGGCGGCCCGTCAGAAAGTCCAGGACCCAGTTGCACAGGGCGGGGTCGAGACCCAGGGTCTCGAGCTTAATGACGAGTTTGGAGGGTACTATGGTGTTAAATGCTGAGCTGTAGTCGATGAACAACATTCTTATGTAGGTATTCCTCTTGTCCAGATGGGTTTAGGGCAGTGTGCAGTGTGATTGCGATTGTGTCGTCTGTGGACCTATTGGGGCGGTAAGCAAATTGGAGGGTGCCAGGTAGGGTGAAGGGGGTATGATCCTTGACTAGTCTCTCAAAGCACTTCATGATGACGGAAGTGAGTGCTACGGGGCGATAGTTGTTTAGCTCAGTTACCTTAGCTTTCTTGGGAACAGGAAAAATGGTGGCCCTCTTGAAGCATGTGGGCACAGCAGACTGGGATAGGGAAGGTCCACGATCCCAGTATACACCGTGGTGCTTTATGTCACGTTGCCCATGTAAAGGGCCTTTGAGAAGATTTCAATTGCATACTCCTGGCATCCTTTCTCCTCTTTCCTCATCTCCTTCTCAAACCCATTGGAGGAGAAGGTCTTCCAGAAGGAGATGAGGAGAGAGGACGTTAGGAGGTATGGAATTGAGATCTTCCCTTTGACTTTTTGCTTGGTTCCATAAATGCCCTGAGAGAGAGAGATCATGGGGTTGATGGGCCATCAGTACACGTGACACACCTGCTCTAAACCAATTTGAAGATGCCTCCAACCATTCATGAATGAGCCTATGCAGGTTATAGATGAGTCTGCCATGGTGGTGTCGGAGCCATTTTGGCCTTCTTATGTGCTCATTTCATGTGTTGTGTATATGTTGTCTGTCTAGGGATGTTTTCACTTGTTTTGTACACTAGGGAAATTCTCACATCGGGGTTATGGTCACATGGTACAAAGGTAACCAGGAAGTGTTAACACAAGTGAGAGGAGAAAGGATAAGGTTCTTACCATCAATGCTTATGGAATACACCTCATATGTATTGGAACTCTGTAAAAGATGCAATAAATGTGAACAATAAATCAGAACATGACCCAATCAAAGATCTAGGCATGGAAATCCATTTCTATGTGGATGCATCATGAACTGCGTTCAGCCTGTGCAAGTAGCATTTTCTATAAGGAATCGCCTCTAGGCCCACAATAGCTCTCGAAAACCCAAGGGGAGTGAGTATACCAATGAGTTCTCATTTGAATGTATGGACCACAGCTGGATAAATGAACTACAATCCCGACGCTCTGTTTTAACAGAAACAGTAATAATCCTCGCTTGCAATACATAACTTTCATATCAGGGATAAATAATATTTCAAATACGCAGTTTAGAAAGTTGCACAGACCCCAGCCAAGGTAGGAAACTTCCTCCCCATTTATGCTCCATTGCAGACATTTGAAACGGAAATTGGAGGGGAGGAAGTGTGGTCTAGGTTGACCTAGTCGGGTGCAACTTTCCTAAACTGCATACAGTAAGTGTACATTTTGTATTTGAAAATTATTTCTCGCTTATATAAAAGTGTTGTTCCAAATGTTTCCTGAAACTGTACAGCGTGCCAGCGGTATTCGCGTTTAGACAGAGCATTTGAGAAGCGTCTGGGCATTTTCCTCACAAGGCTGAAGAGGACGTGGTTCAATGTAATGAACTAGAATTGGGGTAATGAATAAGGGCTAGGCCTACATGTAATTTCTCTGCTTTAGTTTATTGTGAATTAATAATCTTATGAAGGCAGAAAACGTGTCTAATCTTAAAGGTGTTCATAATGCAAGTAAATCATATAGCATCAAAATGATGTAAGATGCCCACTGACTTGCGCAAAGTTCTCCATTCGTTTTCCCCTCGTCACGGTTAATAATATTGGCCAAAGAGATCCCCCCGCTTACCTCAACGAATTCTTCTCTTGCAAATCGCCTAAGGTTTGTTGACATACATATTTTATGTTCATATCACATATATTTACTTATCTACTTTGGTATGTTAATTTAATCGTTTGTTTATTAAATATTATTTTATTTAAAAAACACCATGTGCAAATGTTGCGCCTGATCTAACCTTGGCCTACATTATTAGACCACAAGCCTTAGCAGAATTGATGGCAATACATCAGAAATAAATACAAAGATTTGGATCTTTGCTCATATTTGGCAATATTACATGGATGTGCTTGCCCGCTCATAAATTTCCATCTCTCCTCCATCCCCTCTCCCTCTCTGTTTCCCACGGGAGGTGCCAGACGGCCAGTAATTTGGTTGTCTTGGCTCGTCTGGAGTAACACCTGCCCCCTCTCTTGGGAGAGCGCCTTTCAGCCAGGAGCTAGCGAGGAGCAGCACAGAATACATGCACAGGAGAGAAAAAATCACATATAGGCTATATACTCTCATTGCTTGCTTGACCAGTGCCTAAATCGTGTGTGTGTGTGTGTGTGTGTGTGTGTGTGTGTGTGTGTGTGTGTGTGTGTGTGTGTGTGTGTGTGTGTGTGTGTGTGTGTGTGTGTGTGTGTGTGTGTGTGTGTGTGTGTGTTTAAACAGTTTCAAGCAGCGGGACATAGGCTATAGCTCACACTGACGTCATTTAATAATACTCTATATGCCTATCATTCGAATTTGGGGGGGGGGGGGAATGAAAGATATAGAGGCCTGTCAATCAAGGCCATTTCGGAAGTGTAATAGGCTAGGCTACCGTCGTGCTTTTCCTCCAGGACGACAGCTGCTGTTTAAATATTGAAATCATTTTTATCAAGGCCATTGCACTGTTCATTTCATTCATATTACTCCAATCATTATGCAAGGGATTTTACCCCCTGAGCGACTGGCAGACTAATTTCAACATTGTGTGACTATTTTTGGAAAGGAGATTCCCAAGTAATTATTCCCAGTTTTAGTCTCAATTAAATTACAATTAAAACAGAAAAGCCTCAATAGCATGTATTTCTTTCCTTTTTTTAATCAAAAAACACCACCGGAAAATATAAAAAATGCGTTCATTAAAAACCAGCTGTCACAATAACTCTACTACAAAATATCTGCATAAAGCAACAAGTACACAACCCTGAAGAGACAAAAAATCTTTGGATAGAAGATATGTTTTTCTTCGCTATAAAATTACTTATTGTGTTTTTTGAGATACAAAGCAGAGACAGATATATAAATAAACACCTCTAGCTTTTAACGAAATAAAAACATTTAATAGAAATCAGACTAATTTGAAATGATTTTTGGTCACAGCAAAAGAGGTTTGCCTCTGAATTGTAAAGTGATATCAACACAAACGATGTCATTCAATTATATTTTTGCTTTATATATCCGGTTAGTCGAATTGAAATTGTGTGTATGTTTTTCTTTAGTAGGCTAATTCGTTTTCAGTGTATTGTTAAGTTTTGATTAACTTCCTTCCCCTTTACACTTAAGGGAACTAAACGAAGTTTGACGTTTTATGAGTTTACTTAACCCAACATGATTAAGTGCTTATCGTTTAGCCTGATAGACAATAGACATGACGTGAATAAAAGTACATTACACGTAACGTACTAACTCAATAAAAAAACTACGTATAATACAAAAACAGAAAGTGCCATTTGAAGAGCAACAACTTCATTTTCGAAGTTCAACATCACAGCCTAAAATATACATGTATACAATGATACAAACAATGGACATTTACATAAAAGACGTTAGTCTATTATAAACATAAATAAATAAGATAACCTTAATATTAACACATTTAAATAAATAATTCCATAAACTTAAATAACAATGATAAAGGTCACAATTGTATGCGTCATAAGTGGCACTAATGCATTTGAACTTGTTCTCCTTTATGGGAACATCAACTATGCTATGTCTATAAAGCAGCTATATCATTCCGTTTACATCCATTCTTTCGTTCATCTGGGTTACCCAGCCTCACCAAAACGCAATATCAAACAGGCATTTTCTTCAAAATCATGGATAAGTAGGCTGTAGGATGCAGACTCCTTCTCTCCCCCATTTTTTTGTACTTTCTGGCAACTTTCATGTATCCCCGATTTCACCAGTGACATGTCACCCATATTTCTTTCTGGTCCCTCCATTCTCCTTGTCCAATTCTCCCATTTGAAAATGTATCTCACTAATTTCAACTAGACATCCAGAACGTGATTGAGATAGGAGATATAGCATATTGCAAGTCTAAGGATCTCGATCTTGGAGAGTTTCTTGTCAGGGGGAAGGGTTGGCAGCAACTTTCTCAGTTCAGCGAAGGCCACATTGAACGCTTCCACGCGGATCCTCTCGCGCGTGGCGTGGGCCGAGCGGTACTTGGCCGTCGCACGTCTCCTCCGTCTCTTCTCCTCCCTGCTGAGGGTCGGTTGGGCCAGCGACCTCGTCTTCCCCTCCCCCTCCATCGGTTCGTCGGACAGGCACCCGACCTTGAGGTCGTTGAGCACTGACTCTGCGTCGGATTGTCCCCATCCGAGGTCGGAATCAGCTTGGTCTGGACTCAGCATCATTTTCAGTCTTTTCATATGTTTTTCAGTTCGTATCCAAAAAGAGCTGAAGAGAGAGATATTATTGATTAATTTAGTATAATGTTGTGAACACAATAATACTTTTTCGTTACCATTGGGGTTCAATATTGTGATTGGGAGTAGTTTTTGCATGGCTGTCTTGTTATGACCTGTCACAGGGGGTAGATGATAGACAGACCATAATCATAAAATAAATAATTTTAGATCAAGTGCCGAATACTTAGAAATGTGGTAGTCTTAATGGAAATTGCAAAAGCAACAGACAGTGATGGGAATACTGTAAATTATAATAGGTTTTTGTACTTCTATTTTCCCCAATGCATAATTTATTCTTCAATGATTTTTGTTATAGAGCATTAAATATTAAATCTAGGCCATTTTCTTTTCACTTAGGTGTCAGTTCTTATGATTTGTTTTGCAGCAAACATTGCATTTTTCAGAATATTAAAGCAAATTATGGTAAATATTGAGAGAAACCATGCTATTCAAATGAACATATTCCATATTCAAAGTCGTCCATCTGTCACAGTGAGATGAACACATCTGATTGGCTCGAGCAGTATGACTTGACAGCACGGAACAACAACGAAAGAAGGCTAAAATTGTTGACATCTGCTGGACATTGAATCCGGCCACACAAAATGTTGTTGTATCAACAATGCAAGGGAAAAATACGAGTTGTGTACTTTGTTGTAAATATGTAATACAGACCTAATAAAGAAACGGTCAATACCTCATATGTATTTTTTTATTTGTCATTTTTCTTAGGCCTACTCGTTAATTGGACACTTACCTTGACAAACAGTTGAGAGACACAACTGTCTGATGATTCTTGATAGCTGTTGGAGTAAACTCCAACTCCAAATTAACTCTGTGCTTCCCTTAGGTTTTTTTCACAAACCATTTTATTTAGTCCAATTCATGACAGGAATTATAGGCTACTGTTGACAGCCTTAAGAAATTAATTGCTGTTTACTTTTGGAGATTTTGAACAGTCGAATCAACCATAAAATGTTGTTTATCTCAGAACCATCTAATTTCAAGTTGAGGTATATCACTTCGTTGGGAAGATGATAGTATATATGATAGTATAGTTAACGATTATGTGATAAATATTTCTGAAGATAAAAAAATATATTGTGCCTTGTGAACACCCAGCTGGGAAACAATAGATTGTTGTGTCGATAAGATCTCGCTGAAAGTGCAGATGTTTGTCCGTTCTTGTTGATGGAGATGACCGTGATAAGAAAGGCCCCCGTGCACCGTGTGCCAGTAGTCAGTGCATTGAAAAGCCGAAAGATAATCCCGTCCTTTCCACTTCTGTGTTTTCCGAACGTTCTCGGGTCCAGCACGCGGCTTCTATGACAGATAAGATCCAAACCATCCCAACTAATAAAGGCTTACTTGAGAAACGGAGGGATGGAATATATTTGAGGAATGGTATTGTCTAACACCGCCCACTCCCTCTCACCTCCCTCTCTCTACTCACGCCCCTCAGCCCTCCAGTCGTCCCTCTGGGGTTAGCGGGCAAAGAGGAACCAGAGATGAGTACGATAATGGATAATAAGGACTTTAAACATTTAGATTTTTTTCCAGATTAATTCAAATTCTGATCTATACAATAAAAATAAAATCGGAATATTTTTAATTAAATGTTAAGCAAATCAACGGAAAATAACTATTTTATTGAAACAACCAGTAAGGTTGGTTCATATTATAAAAGGTGATTTATTGGGCCAGTTATGTCACTTCGAGATTGAAACAAAGTATTAGGCTATTAGGCCTTAAATAATTATAATACATTGAGGTTGAAACAGGTTAAGAAAACGTGACGTTCAGAGCAAGAGGTTCTACATTAGAAGTCTAACATGAATTAATAAAATAAAATACATACACTGCATTTTGCTGATTTGTTGCCATTTGGTCCATATTCCCAACTCGGTTTTTATTTCGACAACTCAAGTCCGATTTCTCACCACAAGTTCGATTTCTCACCTCTATTCCAATCATAGACATAGAATCCATATTCTAACATCGCCCCTCTGTTGTCAGCAGATGGAACGGTCTACAGTTTCCCTTCAACATCAGACGGCAGCATATTAACATACTAGATCTACAGCATATTAACATACTAGATCTACAGCGTATCCTTCTCTTTCTCTTCTGTTTTGGTTCTGGTTAAATGTATTTTGACATGATTATTATAGAAAAGAAAGCGATGGTCAAACACAGTTGTCAAACAATCAATGTTATAAGAGGATGACTGCCTGTCAGAAGAAAAAAAACGATGACCACCAGCAAAATCAACACAAGTGAAGTCCCACTATAGAAGTGATCAGTACACTGTCACAGTGAAGATGACCTCACATCATCTCTTGTGTCAATAGGATCAGAAGGATGGAAGAGCTGATACAACAGATAACAGTTATCAGTGAGTGGACATCATACAGGATGGAGGGGTTGATACAACAGATAACAGTTATCAGTGAGTGGACATCATACAGGATGGAGGGGCTGATACAACAGATAACAGTTATCAGTGAGTGGACATCATACAGGATGGAGGGGCTGATACAACAGATAACAGTTATCAGTGAGTGGACATCATACAGGATGGAGGGGCTGATACAACAGATAACAGTTATCAGTGAGTGGACATCATACAGGATGGAGGGGCTGATACAACAGATAACAGTTATCAGTGAGTGGACGTCATACAGGATGGAGGGGCTGATACAACAGATAACAGTTATCAGTGAGTGGACGTCATACAGGATGGAGGGGCTGATACAACAGATAACAGTTATCAGTGAGTGGACATCATACAGGATGGAGGGGCTGATACAACAGATAACAGTTATCAGTGAGTGGACGTCATACAGGATGGAGGGGCTGATACAACAGATAACAGTTATCAGTGAGTGGACATCATACAGGATGGAGGAGCTGATACAACAGATAACAGTTATCAGTGAGTGGACGTCATACAGGATGGAGGGGCTGATACAACAGATAACAGTTATCAGTGAGTGGACGTCATACAGGATGGAGGGGCTGATACAACAGATAACAGTTATCAGTGAGTGGACATCATACAGGATGGAGGGGCTGATACAACAGATAACAGTTATCAGTGAGTGGACATCATACAGGATGGAGGGGCTGATACAACAGATAACAGTTATCAGTGAGTGGACATCATACAGGATGGAGGAGCTGATACAACAGATAACAGTTATCAGTGAGTGGACGTCATACAGGATGGAGGGGCTGATACAACAGATAACAGTTATCAGTGAGTGGACGTCATACAGGATGGAGGGGCTGATACAACAGATAACAGTTATCAGTGAGTGGACATCATACAGGATGGAGGGGCTGATACAACAGATAACAGTTATCAGTGAGTGGACGTCATACAGGATGGAGGGGCTGATACAACAGATAACAGTTATCAGTGAGTGGACGTCATACAGGATGGAGGGGCTGATACAACAGATAACAGTTATCAGTGAGTGGACGTCATACAGGATGGAGGGGCTGATACAACAGATAACAGTTATCAGTGAGTGGACGTCATACAGGATGGAGGGGCTGATACAACAGATAACAGTTATCAGTGAGTGGACATCATACAGGATGGAGGAGCTGATACAACAGATAACAGTTATCAGTGAGTGGACGTCATACAGGATGGAGGGGCTGATACAACAGATAACAGTTATCAGTGAGTGGACATCATACAGGATGGAGGGGCTGATACAACAGATAACAGTTATCAGTGAGTGGACATCATACAGGATGGAGGGGCTGATACAACAGATAACAGTTATCAGTGAGTGGACATCATACAGGATGGAGGGGCTGATACAACAGATAACAGTTATCAGTGAGTGGACATCATACAGGATGGAGGGGCTGATACAACAGATAACAGTTATCAGTGAGTGGACGTCATACAAGATGGAGGGGCTGATACAACAGATAACAGTTATCAGTGAGTGGACGTCATACAGGATGGAGGGGCTGATACAACAGATAACAGTTATCAGTGATGGGACATCATACAGGATGGAGGGGCTGATACAACAGATAACAGTTATCAGTGAGTGGACGTCATACAGGATGGAGGGGCTGATACAACAGATAACAGTTATCAGTGAGTGGACGTCATACAGGATGGAGGGGCTGATACAACAGATAACAGTTATCAGTGAGTGGACGTCATACAGGATGGAGGGGCTGATACAACAGATAACAGTTATCAGTGAGTGGACGTCATACAGGATGGAGGGGCTGATACAACAGATAACAGTTATCAGTGAGTGGACGTCATACAGGATGGAGGGGCTGATACAACAGATAACAGTTATCAGTGAGTGGACATCATACAGGATGGAGGGGCTGATACAACAGATAACAGTTATCAGTGAGTGGACATCATACAGGATGGAGGGGCTGATACAACAGATAACAGTTATCAGTGAGTGGAAGTCATACAGGATGGAGGAGCTGATACAACAGATAACAGTTATCAGTGAGTGGACGTCATACAGGATGGAGGGGCTGATACAACAGATAACAGTTATCAGTGAGTGGACGTCATACAGGATGGAGGGGCTGATACAACAGATAACAGTTATCAGTGAGTGGACATCATACAGGATGGAGGGGCTGATACAACAGATAACAGTTATCAGTGAGTGGACGTCATACAGGATGGAGGGGCTGATACAACAGATAACAGTTATCAGTGAGTGGACATCATACAGGATGGAGGGGCTGATACAACAGATAACAGTTATCAGTGAGTGGACATCATACAGGATGGAGGGGCTGATACAACAGATAACAGTTATCAGTGAGTGGACATCATACAGGATGGAGGGGCTGATACAACAGATAACAGTTATCAGTGAGTGGACATCATACAGGATGGAGGGGCTGATACAACAGATAACAGTTATCAGTGAGTGGACGTCATACAAGATGGAGGGGCTGATACAACAGATAACAGTTATCAGTGAGTGGACGTCATACAGGATGGAGGGGCTGATACAACAGATAACAGTTATCAGTGAGTGGACATCATACAGGATGGAGGGGCTGATACAACAGATAACAGTTATCAGTGAGTGGACGTCATACAAGATGGAGGGGCTGATACAACAGATAACAGTTATCAGTGAGTGGACATCATACAGGATGGAGGGGCTGATACAACAGATAACAGTTATCAGTGAGTGGACATCATACAGGATGGAGGGGCTGATACAACAGATAACAGTTATCAGTGAGTGGACGTCATACAAGATGGAGGGGCTGATACAACAGATAACAGTTATCAGTGAGTGGACATCATACAGGATGGAGGGGCTGATACAACAGATAACAGTTATCAGTGAGTGGACGTCATACAGAATGGAGGGGCTGATACAACAGATAACAGTTATCAGTGAGTGGACATCATACAGGATGGAGGGGCTGATAGAACAGATAACAGTTATCAGTGAGTGGACATCATACAGGATGGAGGGGCTGATACAACAGATAACAGTTATCAGTGAGTGGACGTCATACAGGATGGAGGGGCTGATACAACAGATAACAGTTATCAGTGAGTGGACATCATACAGGATGGAGGGGCTGATACAACAGATAACAGTTATCAGTGAGTGGACATCATACAGGATGGAGGGGCTGATACAACAGATAACAGTTATCAGTGAGTGGACATCATACAGGATGGAGGGGCTGATACAACAGATAACAGTTATCAGTGAGTGGACGTCATACAGGATGGAGGGGCTGATACAACAGATAACAGTTATCAGTGAGTGGACATCATACAGGATGGAGGGGCTGATACAACAGATAAAAGTTATCAGTGAGTGGACATCATACAGGATGGAGGGGCTGATACAACAGATAACAGTTATCAGTGAGTGGACATCATACAGGATGGAGGGGCTGATACAACAGATAACAGTTATCAGTGAGTGGACGTCATACAAGATGGAGGGGCTGATACAACAGATAACAGTTATCAGTGAGTGGACATCATACAGGATGGAGGGGCTGATACAACAGATAACAGTTATCAGTGAGTGGACATCATACAGGATGGAGGGGCTGATACAACAGATAACAGTTATCAGTGAGTGGACGTCATACAGGATGGAGGGGCTGATACAACAGATAACAGTTATCAGTGAGTGGACATCATACAGGATGGAGGAGCTGATACAACAGATAACAGTTATCAGTGAGTGGACGTCATACAGGATGGAGGGGCTGATACAACAGATAACAGTTATCAGTGAGTGGACGTCATACAGGATGGAGGGGCTGATACAACAGATAACAGTTATCAGTGAGTGGACATCATACAGGATGGAGGGGCTGATACAACAGATAACAGTTATCAGTGAGTGGACATCATACAGGATGGAGGGGCTGATACAACAGATAACAGTTATCAGTGAGTGGACATCATACAGGATGGAGGAGCTGATACAACAGATAACAGTTATCAGTGAGTGGACGTCATACAGGATGGAGGGGCTGATACAACAGATAACAGTTATCAGTGAGTGGACGTCATACAGGATGGAGGGGCTGATACAACAGATAACAGTTATCAGTGAGTGGACATCATACAGGATGGAGGGGCTGATACAACAGATAACAGTTATCAGTGAGTGGACGTCATACAGGATGGAGGGGCTGATACAACAGATAACAGTTATCAGTGAGTGGACGTCATACAGGATGGAGGGGCTGATACAACAGATAACAGTTATCAGTGAGTGGACGTCATACAGGATGGAGGGGCTGATACAACAGATAACAGTTATCAGTGAGTGGACGTCATACAGGATGGAGGGGCTGATACAACAGATAACAGTTATCAGTGAGTGGACATCATACAGGATGGAGGAGCTGATACAACAGATAACAGTTATCAGTGAGTGGACGTCATACAGGATGGAGGGGCTGATACAACAGATAACAGTTATCAGTGAGTGGACATCATACAGGATGGAGGGGCTGATACAACAGATAACAGTTATCAGTGAGTGGACATCATACAGGATGGAGGGGCTGATACAACAGATAACAGTTATCAGTGAGTGGACATCATACAGGATGGAGGGGCTGATACAACAGATAACAGTTATCAGTGAGTGGACGTCATACAAGATGGAGGGGCTGATACAACAGATAACAGTTATCAGTGAGTGGACGTCATACAGGATGGAGGGGCTGATACAACAGATAACAGTTATCAGTGATGGGACATCATACAGGATGGAGGGGCTGATACAACAGATAACAGTTATCAGTGAGTGGACGTCATACAGGATGGAGGGGCTGATACAACAGATAACAGTTATCAGTGAGTGGACGTCATACAGGATGGAGGGGCTGATACAACAGATAACAGTTATCAGTGAGTGGACATCATACAGGATGGAGGGGCTGATACAACAGATAACAGTTATCAGTGAGTGGACGTCATACAGGATGGAGGGGCTGATACAACAGATAACAGTTATCAGTGAGTGGACGTCATACAGGATGGAGGGGCTGATACAACAGATAACAGTTATCAGTGAGTGGACATCATACAGGATGGAGGGGCTGATACAACAGATAACAGTTATCAGTGAGTGGACATCATACAGGATGGAGGGGCTGATACAACAGATAACAGTTATCAGTGAGTGGAAGTCATACAGGATGGAGGAGCTGATACAACAGATAACAGTTATCAGTGAGTGGACGTCATACAGGATGGAGGGGCTGATACAACAGATAACAGTTATCAGTGAGTGGACATCATACAGGATGGAGGGGCTGATACAACAGATAACAGTTATCAGTGAGTGGACGTCATACAGGATGGAGGGGCTGATACAACAGATAACAGTTATCAGTGAGTGGACATCATACAGGATGGAGGGGCTGATACAACAGATAACAGTTATCAGTGAGTGGACATCATACAGGATGGAGGGGCTGATACAACAGATAACAGTTATCAGTGAGTGGACATCATACAGGATGGAGGGGCTGATACAACAGATAACAGTTATCAGTGAGTGGACATCATACAGGATGGAGGGGCTGATACAACAGATAACAGTTATCAGTGAGTGGACGTCATACAAGATGGAGGGGCTGATACAACAGATAACAGTTATCAGTGAGTGGACGTCATACAGGATGGAGGGGCTGATACAACAGATAACAGTTATCAGTGAGTGGACATCATACAGGATGGAGGGGCTGATACAACAGATAACAGTTATCAGTGAGTGGACGTCATACAAGATGGAGGGGCTGATACAACAGATAACAGTTATCAGTGAGTGGACATCATACAGGATGGAGGGGCTGATACAACAGATAACAGTTATCAGTGAGTGGACATCATACAGGATGGAGGGGCTGATACAACAGATAACAGTTATCAGTGAGTGGACATCATACAGGATGGAGGGGCTGATACAACAGATAACAGTTATCAGTGAGTGGACGTCATACAAGATGGAGGGGCTGATACAACAGATAACAGTTATCAGTGAGTGGACATCATACAGGATGGAGGGGCTGATACAACAGATAACAGTTATCAGTGAGTGGACGTCATACAGAATGGAGGGGCTGATACAACAGATAACAGTTATCAGTGAGTGGACATCATACAGGATGGAGGGGCTGATAGAACAGATAACAGTTATCAGTGAGTGGACATCATACAGGATGGAGGGGCTGATACAACAGATAACAGTTATCAGTGAGTGGACGTCATACAGGATGGAGGGGCTGATACAACAGATAACAGTTATCAGTGAGTGGACATCATACAGGATGGAGGGGCTGATACAACAGATAACAGTTATCAGTGAGTGGACATCATACAGGATGGAGGGGCTGATACAACAGATAACAGTTATCAGTGAGTGGACATCATACAGGATGGAGGGGCTGATACAACAGATAACAGTTATCAGTGAGTGGACGTCATACAGGATGGAGGGGCTGATACAACAGATAACAGTTATCAGTGAGTGGACATCATACAGGATGGAGGGGCTGATACAACAGATAAAAGTTATCAGTGAGTGGACATCATACAGGATGGAGGGGCTGATACAACAGATAACAGTTATCAGTGAGTGGACATCATACAGGATGGAGGGGCTGATACAACAGATAACAGTTATCAGTGAGTGAACGTCATACAAGATGGAGGGGCTGATACAACAGATAACAGTTATCAGTGAGTGGACATCATACAGGATGGAGGGGCTGATACAACAGATAACAGTTATCAGTGAGTGGACATCATACAGGATGGAGGGGCTGATACAACAGATAACAGTTATCAGTGAGTGGACATCATACAGGATGGAGGGGCTGATAGAACAGATAACAGTTATCAGTGAGTGGACGTCATACAGGATGGAGGGGCTGATACAACAGATAACAGTTATCAGTGAGTGGACATCATACAGGATGGAGGGGCTGATAGAACAGATAACAGTTATCAGTGAGTGGACATCATACAGGATGGGGGGGCTGATACAACAGATAACAGTTATCAGTGAGTGGACGTCATACAGGATGGAGGGGCTGATAGAACAGATAACAGTTATCAGTGAGTGGACATCATACAGGATGGGGGGGCTGATACAACAGATAACAGTTATCAGTGAGTGGACGTCATACAGGATGGAGGGGCTGATACAACAGATAACAGTTATCAGTGAGTGGACGTCATACAGGATGGAGGGGCTGATACAACAGATAACAGTTATCAGTGAGTGGACGTCATACAGGATGGAGGGGCTGATACAACAGATAACAGTTATCAGTGAGTGGACGTCATACAGGATGGAGGGGCTGATACAACAGATAACAGTTATCAGTGAGTGGACATCATACAGGATGGAGGGGCTGATACAACAGATAACAGTTATCAGTGAGTGGACATCATACAGGATGGAGGGGCTGATACAACAGATAACAGTTATCAGTGAGTGGACGTCATACAGGATGGAGGGGCTGATACAACAGATAACAGTTATCAGTGAGTGGACGTCATACAGGATGGAGGGGCTGATACAACAGATAACAGTTATCAGTGAGTGGACGTCATACAGGATGGAGGGGCTGATACAACAGATAACAGTTATCAGTGAGTGGACGTCATACAGGATGGAGGGGCTGATACAACAGATAACAGTTATCAGTGAGTGGACGTCATACAGGATGGAGGGGCTGATAGAACAGATAACAGTTATCAGTGAGTGGACATCATACAGGATGGGGGGGCTGATAGAACAGATAACAGTTATCAGTGAGTGGACATCATACAGGATGGAGGGGCTGATACAACAGATAACAGTTATCAGTGAGTGGACATCATACAGAATGGAGGGGCTGATACAACAGATAACAGTTATCAGTGAGTGGACATCATACAGGATGGAGGGGCTGATACAACAGATAACAGTTATCAGTGAGTGGACATCATACAGGATGGAGGGGCTGATACAACAGATAACAGTTATCAGTGAGTGGACATCATACAGAATGGAGGGGCTGATACAACAGATAACAGTTATCAGTGAGTGGACATCATACAGGATGGAGGGGCTGATACAACAGATAACAGTTATCAGTGAGTGGACATCATACAGGATGGAGAAGCTGATACAACAGATAACAGTTATCATTGAGTGGACATCATACAGGATGGAGGGGCTGATACAACAGATAACAGTTATCAGTGAGTGGACGTCATACAGGATGGAGGGGCTGATACAACAGATAACAGTTATCAGTGAGTGGACATCATACAGGATGGAGGGGCTGATACAACAGATAACAGTTATCATTGAGTGGACATCATACAGGATGGAGGGGCTGATACAACAGATAACAGTTATCAGTGAGTGGACATCATACAGGATGGAGGGGCTGATACAACAGATAACAGTTATCAGTGAGTGGACATCATACAGGATGGAGGGGCTGATACAACAGATAACAGTTATCAGTGAGTGGACATCATACAGAATCGAGGGGCTGATACAACAGATAACAGTTATCAGTGAGTGGACATCATACAAGATGGAGGGGCTGATACAACAGATAACAGTTATCAGTGAGTGGACATCATACAGGATGGAGGGGCTGATACAACAGATAACAGTTATCAGTGAGTGGACATCATACAGGATGGAGGGGCTGATACAACAGATAACAGTTATCAGTGAGTGGACATCATACAGGATGGAGGGGCTGATACAACAGATAACAGTTATCAGTGAGTGGACATCATACAGGATGGAGGGGCTGATACAACAGATAACAGTTATCAGTGAGTGGACATCATACAGGATGGAGGGGCTGATACAACAGATAACAGTTATCAGTGAGTGGACATCATACAAGATGGAGGGGCTGATACAACAGATAACAGTTATCAGTGAGTGGACGTCATACAGGATGGAGGGGCTGATACAACAGATAACAGTTATCAGTGAGTGGACGTCATACAGGATGGAGGGGCTGATACAACAGATAACAGTTATCAGTGAGTGGACGTCATACAGGATGGAGGGGCTGATACAACAGATAACAGTTATCAGTGAGTGGACGTCATACAGGATGGAGGGGCTGATACAACAGATAACAGTTATCAGTGAGTGGACGTCATACAGGATGGAGGGGCTGATACAACAGATAACAGTTATCAGTGAGTGGACGTCATACAGGATGGAGGGGCTGATACAACAGATAACAGTTATCAGTGAGTGGACATCATACAGGATGGAGGGGCTGATACAACAGATAACAGTTATCAGTGAGTGGACATCATACAGGATGGAGGGGCTGATACAACAGATAACAGTTATCAGTGAGTGGACATCATACAGGATGGAGGGGCTGATACAACAGATAACAGTTATCAGTGAGTGGACGTCATACAAGATGGAGGGGCTGATACAACAGATAACAGTTATCAGTGAGTGGACGTCATACAGGATGGAGGGGCTGATACAACAGATAACAGTTATCAGTGATGGGACATCATACAGGATGGAGGGGCTGATACAACAGATAACAGTTATCAGTGAGTGGACGTCATACAGGATGGAGGGGCTGATACAACAGATAACAGTTATCAGTGAGTGGACGTCATACAGGATGGAGGGGCTGATACAACAGATAACAGTTATCAGTGAGTGGACGTCATACAGGATGGAGGGGCTGATACAACAGATAACAGTTATCAGTGAGTGGACATCATACAGGATGGAGGGGCTGATACAACAGATAACAGTTATCAGTGAGTGGACGTCATACAGGATGGAGGGGCTGATACAACAGATAACAGTTATCAGTGAGTGGACGTCATACAGGATGGAGGGGCTGATACAACAGATAACAGTTATCAGTGAGTGGACATCATACAGGATGGAGGGGCTGATACAACAGATAACAGTTATCAGTGAGTGGACATCATACAGGATGGAGGGGCTGATACAACAGATAACAGTTATCAGTGAGTGGACGTCATACAGGATGGAGGAGCTGATACAACAGATAACAGTTATCAGTGAGTGGACGTCATACAGGATGGAGGGGCTGATACAACAGATAACAGTTATCAGTGAGTGGACGTCATACAGGATGGAGGGGCTGATACAACAGATAACAGTTATCAGTGAGTGGACATCATACAGGATGGAGGGGCTGATACAACAGATAACAGTTATCGGTGAGTGGACGTCATACAGGATGGAGGGGCTGATACAACAGATAACAGTTATCAGTGAGTGGACATCATACAGGATGGAGGGGCTGATACAACAGATAACAGTTATCAGTGAGTGGACATCATACAGGATGGAGGGGCTGATACAACAGATAACAGTTATCAGTGAGTGGACATCATACAGGATGGAGGGGCTGATACAACAGATAACAGTTATCAGTGAGTGGACATCATACAGGATGGAGGGGCTGATACAACAGATAACAGTTATCAGTGAGTGGACGTCATACAAGATGGAGGGGCTGATACAACAGATAACAGTTATCAGTGAGTGGACGTCATACAGGATGGAGGGGCTGATACAACAGATAACAGTTATCAGTGAGTGGACATCATACAGGATGGAGGGGCTGATACAACAGATAACAGTTATCAGTGAGTGGACGTCATACAAGATGGAGGGGCTGATACAACAGATAACAGTTATCAGTGAGTGGACATCATACAGGATGGAGGGGCTGATACAACAGATAACAGTTATCAGTGAGTGGACATCATACAGGATGGAGGGGCTGATACAACAGATAACAGTTATCAGTGAGTGGACATCATACAGGATGGAGGGGCTGATACAACAGATAACAGTTATCAGTGAGTGGACGTCATACAAGATGGAGGGGCTGATACAACAGATAACAGTTATCAGTGAGTGGACATCATACAGGATGGAGGGGCTGATACAACAGATAACAGTTATCAGTGAGTGGACATCATACAGGATGGAGGGGCTGATACAACAGATAACAGTTATCAGTGAGTGGACATCATACAGGATGGAGGGGCTGATACAACAGATAACAGTTATCAGTGAGTGGACATCATACAAGATGGAGGGGCTGATACAACAGATAACAGTTATCAGTGAGTGGACGTCATACAGGATGGAGGGGCTGATACAACAGATAACAGTTATCAGTGAGTGGACGTCATACAGGATGGAGGGGCTGATACAACAGATAACAGTTATCAGTGAGTGGACGTCATACAGGATGGAGGGGCTGATACAACAGATAACAGTTATCAGTGAGTGGACGTCATACAGGATGGAGGGGCTGATACAACAGATAACAGTTATCAGTGAGTGGACGTCATACAGGATGGAGGGGCTGATACAACAGATAACAGTTATCAGTGAGTGGACGTCATACAGGATGGAGGGGCTGATACAACAGATAACAGTTATCAGTGAGTGGACATCATACAGGATGGAGGGGCTGATACAACAGATAACAGTTATCAGTGAGTGGACATCATACAGGATGGAGGGGCTGATACAACAGATAACAGTTATCAGTGAGTGGACATCATACAGGATGGAGGGGCTGATACAACAGATAACAGTTATCAGTGAGTGGACGTCATACAAGATGGAGGGGCTGATACAACAGATAACAGTTATCAGTGAGTGGACGTCATACAGGATGGAGGGGCTGATACAACAGATAACAGTTATCAGTGATGGGACATCATACAGGATGGAGGGGCTGATACAACAGATAACAGTTATCAGTGAGTGGACGTCATACAGGATGGAG
The DNA here is from genome assembly GCF_016432855.1 of Salvelinus namaycush. Taxonomy (NCBI): domain Eukaryota; kingdom Metazoa; phylum Chordata; class Actinopteri; order Salmoniformes; family Salmonidae; genus Salvelinus; species Salvelinus namaycush. The sequence goes on from NC_052346.1 coordinate 12,430,678, forward strand.
GGGCTGATACAACAGATAACAGTTATCAGTGAGTGGACGTCATACAGGATGGAGGGGCTGATACAACAGATAACAGTTATCAGTGAGTGGACATCATACAGGATGGAGGGGCTGATACAACAGATAACAGTTATCAGTGAGTGGACGTCATACAGGATGGAGGGGCTGATACAACAGATAACAGTTATCAGTGAGTGGACGTCATACAGGATGGAGGGGCTGATACAACAGATAACAGTTATCAGTGAGTGGACATCATACAGGATGGAGGGGCTGATACAACAGATAACAGTTATCAGTGAGTGGACATCATACAGGATGGAGGGGCTGATACAACAGATAACAGTTATCAGTGAGTGGACGTCATACAGGATGGAGGAGCTGATACAACAGATAACAGTTATCAGTGAGTGGACGTCATACAGGATGGAGGGGCTGATACAACAGATAACAGTTATCAGTGAGTGGACGTCATACAGGATGGAGGGGCTGATACAACAGATAACAGTTATCAGTGAGTGGACATCATACAGGATGGAGGGGCTGATACAACAGATAACAGTTATCGGTGAGTGGACGTCATACAGGATGGAGGGGCTGATACAACAGATAACAGTTATCAGTGAGTGGACATCATACAGGATGGAGGGGCTGATACAACAGATAACAGTTATCAGTGAGTGGACATCATACAGGATGGAGGGGCTGATACAACAGATAACAGTTATCAGTGAGTGGACGTCATACAAGATGGAGGGGCTGATACAACAGATAACAGTTATCAGTGAGTGGACGTCATACAGGATGGAGGGGCTGATACAACAGATAACAGTTATCAGTGAGTGGACATCATACAGGATGGAGGGGCTGATACAACAGATAACAGTTATCAGTGAGTGGACGTCATACAAGATGGAGGGGCTGATACAACAGATAACAGTTATCAGTGAGTGGACATCATACAGGATGGAGGGGCTGATACAACAGATAACAGTTATCAGTGAGTGGACATCATACAGGATGGAGGGGCTGATACAACAGATAACAGTTATCAGTGAGTGGACATCATACAGGATGGAGGGGCTGATACAACAGATAACAGTTATCAGTGAGTGGACGTCATACAAGATGGAGGGGCTGATACAACAGATAACAGTTATCAGTGAGTGGACATCATACAGGATGGAGGGGCTGATACAACAGATAACAGTTATCAGTGAGTGGACGTCATACAGAATGGAGGGGCTGATACAACAGATAACAGTTATCAGTGAGTGGACATCATACAGGATGGAGGGGCTGATAGAACAGATAACAGTTATCAGTGAGTGGACATCATACAGGATGGAGGGGCTGATACAACAGATAACAGTTATCAGTGAGTGGACGTCATACAGGATGGAGGGGCTGATACAACAGATAACAGTTATCAGTGAGTGGACATCATACAGGATGGAGGGGCTGATACAACAGATAACAGTTATCAGTGAGTGGACATCATACAGGATGGAGGGGCTGATACAACAGATAACAGTTATCAGTGAGTGGACATCATACAGGATGGAGGGGCTGATACAACAGATAACAGTTATCAGTGAGTGGACGTCATACAGGATGGAGGGGCTGATACAACAGATAACAGTTATCAGTGAGTAGACGTCATACAGGATGGGGGGGCTGATACAACAGATAACAGTTATCAGTGAGTGGACGTCATACAGGATGGAGGGGCTGATACAACAGATAACAGTTATCAGTGAGTGGACGTCATACAGGATGGAGGGGCTGATACAACAGATAACAGTTATCAGTGAGTGGACGTCATACAGGATGGAGGGGCTGATACAACAGATAACAGTTATCAGTGAGTGGACGTCATACAGGATGGAGGGGCTGATACAACAGATAACAGTTATCAGTGAGTGGACATCATACAGGATGGAGGGGCTGATACAACAGATAACAGTTATCAGTGAGTGGACATCATACAGGATGGAGGGGCTGATACAACAGATAACAGTTATCAGTGAGTGGACATCATACAGGATGGAGGGGCTGATACAACAGATAACAGTTATCAGTGAGTGGACATCATACAGGATGAAGGGGCTGATACAACAGATAACAGTTATCAGTGAGTGGACGTCATACAGGATGGAGGGGCTGATACAACAGATAACAGTTATCAGTGAGTGGACGTCATACAGGATGGAGGGGCTGATACAACAGATAACAGTTATCATTGAGTGGACATCATACAGGATGGAGGGGCTGATACAACAGATAACAGTTATCAGTGAGTGGACGTCATACAGGATGGAGGGGCTGATACAACAGATAACAGTTATCAGTGAGTGGACATCATACAGGATGGAGGGGCTGATACAACAGATAACAGTTATCATTGAGTGGACATCATACAGGATGGAGGGGCTGATACAACAGATAACAGTTATCAGTGAGTGGACATCATACAGGATGGAGGGGCTGATACAACAGATAACAGTTATCAGTGAGTGGACATCATACAGGATGGAGGGGCTGATACAACAGATAACAGTTATCAGTGAGTGGACATCATACAGGATGGAGGGGCTGATACAACAGATAACAGTTATCAGTGAGTGGACATCATACAAGATGGAGGGGCTGATACAACAGATAACAGTTATCAGTGAGTGGACATCATACAGGATGGAGGGGCTGATACAACAGATAACAGTTATCAGTGAGTGGACATCATACAGGATGGAGGGGCTGATACAACAGATAACAGTTATCAGTGAGTGGACATCATACAGGATGGAGGGGCTGATACAACAGATAACAGTTATCAGTGAGTGGACATCATACAGGATGGAGGGGCTGATACAACAGATAACAGTTATCAGTGAGTGGACATCATACAGGATGGAGGGGCTGATACAACAGATAACAGTTATCAGTGAGTGGACATCATACAAGATGGAGGGGCTGATACAACAGATAACAGTTATCAGTGAGTGGACATCATACAGGATGGAGGGGCTGATACAACAGATAACAGTTATCAGTGAGTGGACGTCATACAGGATGGAGGGGCTGATACAACAGATAACAGTTATCAGTGAGTGGACATCATACAGGATGGAGGGGCTGATACAACAGATAACAGTTATCAGTGAGTGGACGTCATACAGGATGGAGGGGCTGATACAACAGATAACAGTTATCAGTGAGTGGACGTCATACAGGATGGAGGGGCTGATACAACAGATAACAGTTATCAGTGAGTGGACGTCATACAGGATGGAGGGGCTGATACAACAGATAACAGTTATCAGTGAGTGGACATCATACAGGATGGAGGGGCTGATACAACAGATAACAGTTATCAGTGAGTGGACATCATACAGAACAGTCATGCCTAGAGCTGCAGGGCCAGGCAGGGTTCCAGTTATTTGTTTAAGAGGGCCTGTGGGCATTACCAGGCAGTGCCAGTCTGACCAGACTCTCTCTGTGTTGCTGGTTGAAGATGACAGATCCTGTCTCACACTCCTCCTCATCTTCTCTTTTCTTCTCTTCTCCTCCTCCCCTCTCCTACTCTCCTCCCCTCTCCTCCTCTCCTCTCCTCTCCTCTGATCTCTTCCTCTCCTCCAGTGGTACCACCAGGACTGGGTCAGGAGGCCAGGGGTCCGGAAGAGAGCCGGTGACCAGAGAGTGTTGTGACTGACTGCGCCTAACGAGGTGATTAAAAGGATGAGGGGACCACGGCTGACTCGCTGTGGCCCGGAGCCCCCAACCCCCACACACACACACACACAGGCATTTCGCTACAGTGCCAGGAGGAACAGATCTATGTAAAAGGCCAAGGGGCCGGTATAGTGTGTGTGTCTGTGTACATATGTGTATGTGTGACTGTGTGTGTGTGGAGGAGATGATAGACAGGAGATGTGGCACAGAGAGAGTGGCAGGGTATATATGGAGAGCAGTCGGGGGGGTATAAGAGACATGTCAGGGGGCAGGGGACAGAAGCAGTCTGACAGCAGCAGTGCAGCGAGCCGCTGTAATTTCTCCAAAGACCAGTGTGGTGGTCTGTGGTCCCCGGGCCCCTCGAACCCCCCAGATCCTTGTCCAAGCCACAGACACAGGCTGCTCCAAGGATGTGGCAATTTATGCACAGATGATGTACTGACTTGGGAAGGTGACTGGTTTATTCCCAAAATAATCTTCAGTGATGTATTCTTCAACTATTAGAACATTGCAGAAAGAAAGGTAATATACTGTAATGTAGAAAGGTAATATACTGTAATGTAGAAAGGTGATGTCTGTTGTACACAGTACTGTACATTTCTATTGGAACATTCTGTGACGATAGAAATGTACCCTCTTGAATAAGCCCCATTCTCAGCCATCTCTCAATCTCTTCTGACACCCATTCTCCTGTCCAGATCTGTCGGAAACACACACACACACACACACACACACACACACACACACACACACACACACACACACACACACACACACACACACACACACACACACACACACACACACACACACACACACACACACACACACACACTCACCTCACACTCACACTCACACAGACCCTTCCCGGCGATGTTCCTGGGCCCAGTGAGACGGAGCGAGCGGTGAAATGGGAGGGATTAGTCACTTTGTCAGGAGGTTTATGGTGTTGTGTTGTCTCAGGAGATGTGGTGCCACAGGGGGCTGTTTGGGAGGACTCTCTCTGCAGATAGTGACAGAGGACGTTGTGACCGACCCTCAGCTCAGTCCAGTCTGTCTTGGCCAGTTGGCCATCGGTCAGTGGGTCACTCAACTTCAAGACCTGTCTAGACAGAAGCTGTTTTCTTTCTCAACTTTCAGTTATTTTGTTGATTGTCACATGTTAAAGGTAAAATCTTTTGATGTTTTTTTAATTAGTCCACTGCTGATACAGTCCCTAAATGTTTTGCATGTCAGCAGTCAAGTTTTTGAAGGTATTGAACTTTCAAGAAGCAAAGTGTCGCAGGCCAACACACCAAAATGATGCAAAACAATACCAAAATATCGTTTTTGAGTGGATTTTCCCTTTATTGCAAATAGGCAAAACTATACTATAATCACAAAATATTTGTGTGCTCCCAACAAGGACCTCCAAGGTGGATTGAAAAGAGAAGGTATAATCTCCATAATTTCCAGGGAATAACTTAACAGCACTATATTTGCATCTACCCACACAAACACCAAAGCACACACGTCAGATGGGAACGGAGGGAACGGTTGGCACAGTGAGCCCATTAAGGAGCTGTCCTTGTGTTGCTGTGTGTCATGCTCTTGGTGCTGTCTAGCGTAGCTGTGTAGCGTCGGCGGGGTGGACTCTGGCCGTGGGGAGGTCTGTTGGGGGGGGTTCTGGGCCCGAACTGTGTTGAACAGGAGGTGTGGGAGCCGGAGCCAGGCCTTCCATGTGAGAATGTGGCCATCGCCACGGCAGACCTCTGCACCATCTGGTGTTCCCAGCAGGACACCGGCACGCCGTACAGAGGCATGGAGACACATATGGACACAAAGGTCTTCTCATGGATACACACACGCATATACACACATACAGTGTCTTCAGACAGTATTCACACCCCTTTACATTTTCCACATTTTGTTCTGTTACAGCTTGAATTTAAAATGGGATGAGATTTTGTGTCACACACAATACCCCATAATATCAAAGTGGTATTTTTTTGTGGAAAATTTTAGAAATTAATAAAACATTAAAAGCTGAAATGTTTTGAGTCCATAAGTATTCAACTCCTTTGTTACGGCAAGCTTAGTTAAGTTCAGGAGTTAAAAATGTTCTTTACAAATCGCATAATAAGTTGCATGGACTTATTCCGTGTTCAATGATAGTGTTTAAAACATGATTTTTTAATGACTATCTCATCTCTGTACCCCACACATACAATTGTCTGTAAGGTCCCTCAGTCGAGTAGTGAACTTCAAGCACATATTCAACCACAAAGACCAGTGAGGTTTTTCAATGCCTTGCAAAGAAGGGCACTGATTGGTAGACATGTAAAAAAAAAAAAAAACAGACACTGAATATCTCTTTGAGCATGGTGATGTTATTAATTATGCTATGGATGGTGTGTCAATACACCCTGTCACTACAATGATACAGGCGTCCTTCCTAACTCAGTTGCCGGAAAGGAAGGAAACTGCTCAGGGATTTCACCATAAGGCCAATGGCGATTTTAAAATAGTTACAGAGTTTAATGGTTGTGTTAGGAGAAAACTGAGGATGGATCAACAACATTGTAGTTACTCCACAATACTAATCTAAATGACAGAGTGAAAAGAAGGAAGTCTGTACAGAATAAAAATATTCCAAAGCATGCATCCTTTGCAACAAGGCACTAAAGTAATACTGCAAAATAATTGGCAAAGCAATTCACTTTTTGCAAAAACTCTTCATATTTTCAAGCATGGTGGTGGCTGCATCATGTTACGGGTATGCTTGTCATTGGCAAGGACTAGGTCGATTCTTTGGATTAAAATAAACGGAATACAGCTGTAAGCACAGGCAAAATCCTAGAGGAAAACCTTTTTCAGTCTGCTTTCCAGCAGACACTGGGAGACAAATTCACCTTTCAGCAGGACAATAACCTAAAACACAAGGCCAAATCTACACTGGAGTTGCTTATCAGGACGACATTGAATGTTCCTGAGTGGCCGAGTTACAGTTACAATCTAGGACAAGACTTGAAAATGGCTGTCTAGCAATGACCAACAATCAAATTGACAGAGTTTAATTTTTTATAATGAGCAAAATATTGTACATCCAGGTGTGCAAAGCTCTTAGAGACTTACCCAGAAAGACTCACAGCTGTAATCGCCGGCAAAGGTGCTTCTACAAAGTATTGACTCAGGGGTGTGAATACTTGTGTAAATGAGATATTTCTGTATTTCATTATCAATACATTTGCAAAGATTTCTAAAAACATGTTTTCACTTTGTCATTATGGGGTATTGTGTGTAGATGAGTGAGAAAAATATATATTTAATCCATTTTGAATTCAGGCTGTAACACAACAAAATGTGGAATTATTCAAGGGGTATGAATACTTTCTGAAGGCACAGTATACACAGATACACACACAGGGGAAATATGGAGATTTAAGTTTTATTAGAGAATTAAAGACTGACAAGGAAAAGACTGAGTGTTTTTATGTTGAATATGTGTGTATAACCTGTTGGATAAACTAAAGAGAAGAGATGGGCTGTTTTCAACTTTCGTAACTAGGCATGATTACATAAGAGTAGACTTGAGAAAACACCACTAGTCACCAAATGGCCCAGCATGGTTCCCCGCTTACAATTTTCAATACTTTCAATATTTTCAATACTTCTTGTCAGATTTCTCAGAAAGCCATGTCTACATCTTCTTCTCCTCTCTTCCTCTTAACTAGTCTCCTCATTCTCCATTCTACCATCTCTCTCTCTCTCCCTCCCTCCCTTCCTCCCTCTTGCTCTTTCTCTGGTTCTTTTTGTATAATTCCTCTCTCATTTTTCCACCTCTCTCCTCTACATCTGCAGTAGACACATGTGCTCCCTCCATCTCCATCCATCCTTTCCTCCCATCTTCCCAACTTTCCCTTCTCCAATGTGCCTTCTTCTTTTCCATTCCATTCCATTCCATCCCTCCATCTCCATCCCTCGTTCTTGGCCTGTCATCTCTTGTGGTTGTGGCACACAGCACCTAGGCCTTCCCATGTGCTACTCTCTAAACCTTCCCCTTCCAAGTCCCTCCTGTGCTACTCTTTAAACCTTCCCCTTCCAAGTCCCTCCTGTGCTACTCTTTAAACCTTCCCCTTCCAAGTCCCTCCTGTGCTACTCTTTAAACCTTCCCTTTCCAAGTCCCTCCTGTGCTACTCTTTAAACCTTCCCCTTCCAAGTCCCTCCTGTGCTACTCTTTAAACCTTCCCTTTCCAAGTCCCTCCTGTGCACCTCTCTAAACCTTCCCCCTCCAAGCCCATCCAAGCCCCTCCAGCTGGCTGATGAGTTCATTAGGCTCTGAGTCCTGCCAAGGTGCACAGTGCTTTTGGCACAACCAGGAAGATAGCAGGGCCCCAAGTGACCCCTGGGCATCCATGATGGTCATTGGAGACCAGACAGAATGTACCACATGGTGATATTCGGGGTGTGTAGATTAAGTTCATTTTTGGAAGAAGACCATGATTCTCCACATTAGCAATCAGTTTTTTCTCTGTTTTTTCTGAAAGTTTTTGAGTGCCACAGTCAAAGATGTGTCCAGATCTGAGCGTTCCTTGAACTGGTCCACATAAATGATCTGGGAAACAGATTTCTAATAATCCCCACAGGTCACAGTGACATCTGGCCCAACACTTGAGCGCCAGCTCAATTAATTCAAAAATACAAAACAAAAAGTGCCTTGGGCAAAGATCCGGGGGCATACAGGCCGCTGTGTGTGTGTGTGTGTGTTGAATGACGAGCCCAATAATAAGCAACACTGAGCTAATCAACCGCCAGGCGGGAATGACCATAAATATAACAACGTAATGTGAAAACCATTAGCCATTACAGTGTCATGATTACAATGGCCTCACTCCCTCTATCATGCTCTCTCTCTCCCTCTCTCCCTCTTTCCCCCTCTCCCTCTCCTCTTTCTCTTTCCTTTCTCTCTTCCTTTCCCTTGCACTCTGTCTCTCCTTCCCTCTCCTCTTCTCTCTCCTTCTCCTCTCGCTCATTTTCCAGTTCTCACCTTTCTCTGTTCCTCCTCTTAAAGCCAGGTCAGTCGGGGTCGGAGCCCTTCGTGGCTGAGTTCAGGTGCAGACCCAGCTGGGCTGGAAGACGGGGAGGGGGGGGGGGGGGGGGGTGCAGAGGCAGAGAGAGGTGGAGGACAGAAAATAGCAGAGGAGAGGGCTGTGGTGGTCGTTGCAGTGGTGTGTATGCCTGAGCATGGAGCCAGGGACAAATGCCCAGGTGCACTGTCCCATACACGAACCCAGAGAACAGAGGGAAGCACAGAGAGAGAAAAATAAATAGATGTGTGCATTAAAGAGAGAGAGAGCAGCTTTGTCCCTCACCCCTCCTCACATAACCCCCCCCCCCCCCCACCTCTCCTCCCCCTATCCTACCTTCTCTCCTGGGTGTACCCCTGGGAGAGGCCTGGCCGGGCTTGGCCTGGACGCCATCTGCTGCATAATGTAACGGGATTGAACTCCAAATCCTTCATTTCCACTCGCTGCCTGTCATCTGTGTGTGAGTGTGAGTGTGTGTGTGTGTGTGTGTGTTTCTGTGTGCGTGTGTGCGCGACCCGTGTGTGTGTGCGTTCATATTGCTGCACATGCACACATTATCTGTGTGTGAAAGTGTGATGTGTCTGAGTGTATCTTGAAAGCTAATTTTATAGCTGTTACCCAATTAGCACAGCCAGCCATGATGTCATGATGTCAAAAGCAGCATTTTTCCAAATCTGTGAGTTTTTGTTAAGGGACATTGAACTACAGTATTTCATTATATTGTATGTCGAACAACGTCAAATGATAAACCTTTGTGAGCATATGACAACGATAGTAGTTATTACAAACCTCTTATACACACCTACACACACACACACACACACACACATATATACACAAACACACACACACACACACCTACACACCTACACACCTACACACACACACACACACACACACACACACACATACATATACACAAACACAAACACACACATGTTTAAGTACCCCACCCAGCTCGTAAGCCTGAGGTGTGGAGAGTTGTTCCTCTATGTCCCGAAGGACCACTGTGATTGGGAGCCATCTGTTTTCCTCTAATAATCTTTCTCTCCATTCATCCTTTCTTTCTCTCCTTCCTCTTTCTGTCCACTCCTTTTCCACTTTACGTCTTCTGTGGTGTGTGTTTGTGTGTCATCAAGTCCCGCACAAACAAATACATAAACCTTGTTATTGTAACTCATTGCAAATAACAAGAGAACCAAACATTCTTAGTTGAAATACAGAAACATGGTAAAATATCGCAGCCTGAATCTTGAACACAGACTAGGGAGAGATATGCAAGTTCTTGTCTGCTTGACTAAAGTAGAAGTGACATATCCCCCTTCTCAGGCCCAGTCCCCTCAGGCCCTGTGACTGAGACTCTGTGTGTGTGTGTGTGTGTGTGTGTGTGTGTGTGTGTGTGTGTGTGTGTGTGTGTGTGTGTGTGTGTGTGTGTGTGTGTGTGTGTGTGTGTGTGTGTGTGTGTGTGTCTGTGTGTGTGTGTGTGTGTGTCTGTGTGTGTGTGTGTGTGTGTGTGTGTGTGTGTCTCTGAGGGAGCCAGAGTGAGTCTCTCTCCAATAACATGTTTCACAGGCATGCTGTTGGTTATTTTCTCCAGTTCATGTTATCCATGCCATGTTTGTCTCCTGGTTATTTTCTCCGTTGTCAACAATGGAAATCAAGTCACTCAAGTCACTGACTAAATGAACAAAATTCTACTCAACTAACAGCACTTCTTTCAGCTACCACTATCTCTTATTTCTCTGCCATTTATATTTATAGGGAGACATTGCACATCAGTCACCAACATCTACAATTATTTCTCTTTTAAATTTGAAAGGTTTGGCATCAGATGGCACTGGATCGATCGTTATAGTTGCCATGGCTACGAGGGTTATGGGGGGGAGAGAGAGGGAACGTGCAAGGAGCCCACACAAACACTCCAAGACACACACACACACACACACGAATGTGCATGCACACACACACACAAACACGCACACACACACTGAGGCAGGGACAATGTGGGCAGTCAAAGTCATGGCTGACTGAGGAGGCTCTTGAATGAGAATAGGCAGGGTGCTGTCCAAGGTCCTGGTTCTGAAGAACAGAGAACATTGCTGTATGGTAAAGAACAGAATGAGCGATCACGTAATAAGATTGTGCATGTGTCAGTGTAACACATACCATATTGAGAACAATGACTACTGACCATTCCTTCTAGTCCACATCACCAGTGTAAATGTGCCAAAAAGGACATAAAGCCTTTATATATTGAATATCCGCGGGCTGTGGACAGCGTCAATAGAACATGATATGAAAACAGTCACACAATAAAGACAATCATGAGGTTAGCATCAGATTTATACCATGATACAGAGATCAGCTATTGAGCAGAGAAGCAGGACATTATATCATGATTATGGCTGGTCTGGCTCAGCCGGGAGGATGCTGTCTGCATCTCGTTCTCCCGCAATGAACAGAATCAATAAACCAGAGGGGTGTATCAGATGGGCCGTGCTGAGCTGGGAAGACCGTGCATATGTCAGGCACTGGCTATACTGGCGATGGCCATAGGAGACTTGTGTGTGTGTGTGTGCACCACTGCTTAAGGGGGTGTACACACACACACACATACAAACGGTACCCCCCCTCCCCCAACACACACACGAAGTCGAATATATAACTAATGTGCATCCCACCTATTCATAACTCCACACCATCTGGATGTGCAGATAAAATAGTAACGTAGTATATCACAAACATCTCGTTCCGTCCCCATCGCCCCCTGCCTCTCTCCCCCCTTCCATCAACTAACTTCACGAGCCTGTCTCTTCTCCAGCGACGCGTCAGTCCCAGGTCGGCACCACTACATTGCACTCATTTGGGACAGGAGATTTACAAGCTGTTCATCACTTTGTTCAGATCTGTTTTCTTCATTTGCCCCAAAAGGAGAGATGGAATCTACTGTATCCTACTGTGCCACCAAAAAACGTTCCTGCGCCGCTATCCAACTTTTATTACATCTAATCCTATTGCCATGCTGGTGAATGGTGGGTTGTAGCTGCTGTGTGTTGATGTTCAGAAACAGCAACCGCTATATGATGTGGGGGGGTATGGAGCACTGTGTCTATTTAAAAAAATCACATTTCTGGTGATTCTGGATGAGAGACCCATATACACATTCACAAGTGAGCATAAACACACACACACACACACACACACACACACACACACACACACACACACACACACACACACACACACACACACACACACACACATATACACACACACACACACACACACACACACACACACACACACACACACACACACACACACACATACACACACACACACACACACACGGTTACATTACACTAATTTAATGCCCCATTCCCCCTTATTAATCTTGAGTTCTGTCCACATTTCCACTCTCTTTTAACATTAGGGGGCCGCCACATGCTGCACCCCAAACAAAAGGTTCAGTTTATTCTTCATTGGGGGTTCACACATGGACATCACCCAACCCCTAAAGGAAGGCCTCACTGCCAGCTGCCACCCATAATTAACTGGCCTTGCCTTGCCTATCAGTGATTATGTCTGACCTGGCTAATAAGGCGATGGTGGGCCCCGTACGTGTGGCATGAGCCAGTGGTTTCTGTTGGATCCACTTGTCACATCCACTGTTGTCTGTGCTGAGACGAGGCAATTCCATGTGCTACTGGTGACATTCGGGACCCTCTCATATTAATCTTGATAAGTTCATGATTGACCTAGAATATGATTTATCCAGAATATAATTGATCTATACTGATGATTATGTGTATGATGTGATTGTTTATGATGGATAAGAATCACATGAAATGATAATTTGATGAATGGATAGGAACTGTTTACCAGTGCTTGGCTTGGACTGAAATAGGTGCCAATACTGATTTTGGGTGCCGGTACTGTTTATATTTAGGTGCAGGAGCTCCACAATACTTTTGAGCTAATGTTCTATAAGAGGAACAGGAGCTCAAGCAGGAGAAAGTTTCAGGTGCCGGTAATCAGCGCCGGTGAGCTCCTGTCCAAGTCAAGCACTGCTGTTAACAGTGAATGATCATACTGTAGAAACGTGCCAGTCCCCAACTCAGTAATCTATGAGCAAATATAATTTCACTGTCATGTAAGCCAACATTGTAAATCTGAATGAATTATTAATAAGTCAATCAAAGTGGTGAAATGAATGGATGTCATGAAAGATTCATGCTTGACATTCTCCAGGTTGCTGCGCCTGTGCTGTGGTTGAATGACTCTAGGTTAAAGCGAACCAGACAGAGATTATATGGTTTATGCCATTGAGTAAGTTGTATTCCTTGTAATGCCATTCGGTTAAGTGTACTCCATGATTTGTGGTATGTACAACTTTCAGTATGTTCCATTCCATTTCATAGTTTCCATTGAGCATGGCAGTGTGCGGGTCTTTCTAAACCAGGGTATATTTAGCGGGTGTGACCACTCTATTTCTGTTTCACTCCCTTTCTCTCTCTCTCTCTCTCTCTCTCTCTCTCTCTCTCTCTCTCTCTCTCTCTCTCTCTCTCTGTCTGTCTACTTCGTCTTGTTCTAGAGGCGAGAGATCAGTTCGCAGCAGTGGGGAGCTGGTGTTTGGCCTGGGGGGCCCTCGGACACAGATTCTGTCATTGTTCCACAGCTGCCACTCTGCCCACCTCCCCCTCCCTCATCCCTCCCTGTCCTTCCTCCATCCCATCCACCCCCTGGGCCTTCTCCTTCGCTACGGTCCATCCTTACCCAAGGGCGTCACTCTCCTCCGCCTCTCTAATGAAGAGTGACACATGTCCAGAGGACTGATTCTAACTCTGAAACAAGGCCCTGCCCCTGCCTCCCCCATTTTGGCCCATTGACTATGGTGGTGCGGCTCGGTGGTGGTGGCCCCTGCCACAGTGATGAGAGGATATACCCAAGAGGCATCAGCGGTTACAAAACGGGGCGAGAAAAGGGCAATTGCAATTCTATGAATTATGAAGAGCTAATTGTTTTTATTCATGAGATGTGTGATTGATATTAGGGGAAAATGAAAGTCTCTAATTGTCCCCTGATATGAGGAATGTCTATAGAACTGGACAGTCTGCCGTTGGGTGAGATATCAAATTGACAATTCCCATAGGGCGTCTTTGTAATGGTCCACTGACACATCACTCAAAATAATTCACATTGCATTGTTGTTCTCTGACAGTCTGTGACTTTTTGGTTTGGAGTTGTCAGCCATGCACCCATTGTTGCTACATCCCAAGTTCAGAATCAATACGGATATGCAGCTACAATCTATGGATGGAAAATGAATGTGACTTAAAAAGAATATCCTGTGTTTTTTCCACAAGAGATCACCTGACAAGCAGACTTGCTCCACTCTACCACCCCCCCCCCCCCACCCCACCCCCCGTGAGGCACCACGTGACCCATAATTAACACCCAGAAGGAAGAACATCTTAACTGACTCAGGTAAGCGTAAATGAAATGGCAGGAGGAAAGAAGCTGTAAAGCGATGAGTGCCAGCAGCAGCAAAGCAGCACATACCTGATGCCATTAAATGCAATTTCCCCTGTGTGTCAGCCCCATCCATTTGTCAGCTGCTAACACTGCACGCTTTATTAAAAAACGAATCCGCTTCAATTAACTGGCCCTGCAAAGCAGTTGAACTCCGCTTTAATCCTGTCAAGATGTTTAAACAGGCAGAGTGTTACATACAGGAGGAGGACATCATTTCAAAGCCCTGTCAGATTTCTTTCTCTTTTAGGTAGAGCAGTGGTACCGTATTGGCCAATGTGAGTGTTTTACCTTGAAAACATGTACTGCGAGCCTCAGCAGTGTAGCAGTTCTAGCTCCACTGACGTGACACCAGCTTCACAAGACCCAGTGTGTTTCTGCAGCTTCCTGTGGAGCCTCAACCCCCTCCCACCTCGCCCCTTCCGAGGGGAGGTGGCTGTTGGCACGGTGCTGTCGCCAGGGGAACCTGGGTGGGTGGCGCCGACAGGGTAGGGAGAGAGGTGTAAATTGGGTGAGTGCTGGATGCAGAGCCGTTAGTGGAAGCTGGGGAAGTTTCTCTCGCTGCTTTGTGCCACACACTTACACCCCTGGAGGGGATAGGATGATGAGATGGAGCGAGAGAGAGAGAGAGAGAGAGAGAGAGAGGGAGAGAGAGAGAGAGAGAGAGAGAGAGAGAGATGTGGCAGGGGAGGGTCACGGGGTCATGATAGTGATCGTGATTGTGGGTAAACAGGTATCCCCCCCATCAGATCCCATTTATCAATTTGACGTTAATGAAATATGAAAATGTAATCAGCGAAACAGAATTTGAAAGGCAAGCAGGTGTGACTCTGCCTTTGATCGTAAGCGCTCCCCGCCGTAATTACGCCCGGAACCGTTCTCCGCCATCAGGGGGCCAGTTCCAGATTATGTATTTTTAATCAGAGTTGTTAGCATTCGTGATGGATGCCCATTTACTCAACACTAACCTCGGATGACGTCTGTCATGTTCACTAGCTGTGCATTAACATGGCTGTCCTGGACATTACTGCGAGGTGAGCCTCCTTCCACAAACCCCCACCACAGCCACATCTATATGAATATATGCTCCTCTGGTCCCCATGCCTTACCTACAAACTACCCTGATCTACTGTACTGTAGGCTACTGCAGATCCAGCCAATTACCAATGTGGCCTTTGAGGCAAAATCCTAAACACTGGCCATTCTATAAGAGTTGTTTCATGTATGATGAACCCCACGTGTATTACGACATTTCATATGTTCAACCCTCTACCTAATGATTACATTATACACACTGCTGCTGCGTACTCTCAGTAGAACACACAACATGCCACCTAAACATATATCCACAGAGTTCATTTAGAGATAAAACAATGTGTGTTTGTCTTCCCAGTGAGTGTGGGCCTAACTGGACCGTGTGCTAACCTCACACAGCTGCATAGCCCCCTTGAGGGTGTGTGACACAGGCGACTGTTGAGAAAACACTGACTGCACACAGAGCCTTTCGTTTCCGTACAACAGTGTTCTGGCATACACAGGCCTAGCGCTACTGCTCAATCTCTGACTCCGTCAGATAGAGTTACCATCAGCTGTATACTGTAGCCTACATTGTCAGGTTGATGTCATTGCATTCCATTGAGTTCTGCTGCTAAGATCTGTTTGTGAAAATCCTAATTTATTCATACCTCAACTGAAATATACACTAGTCCACACCACATGCAAGTTTCATATCTGCCACATGCTGGCGGTTTGAAGAACACATGGAATGGGACAATCAGAGCTCCAGCGTCTCTAAATATGCCTGTCAATCAAAACCCGTTTCCTCTGAGTGCGTTTTCTATCTGTCAAGGGTCATAGAGAGTGAGGATGAGGCCTCCTTCCATCCATCTCTCCATCCCTCCCTCCCCCCGGATCCTCGGAGGTGTATCTCCA
Source organism: Salvelinus namaycush (assembly GCF_016432855.1). NCBI lineage: Eukaryota > Metazoa > Chordata > Actinopteri > Salmoniformes > Salmonidae > Salvelinus > Salvelinus namaycush. The sequence goes on from NC_052346.1 coordinate 12,446,940, forward strand.
CCTTGTGCATTTCGTCTGGGCATGACCTGTTGCTAGGTAACCTTGGGTCACAGCTGCACACTAAAGCGGACCCTTTTTTATTTATCAGTGAGTTATGTGGGAGACAGGCTGTAATTTATTAGTTTGATATTGCAAGGCAGAGCAGAGTTTGGGATTATAAAGGAGAGGGCCTATTGCTCATCAGAAAGCTCATTCTGAGTCCATGCTGGGTCCCACTTGACAGCATTCCACTCAGACCATCATAAAATTGTAGATTCACAACCTTTTTTACCAAGTAAATGATAAAGTATTAACGGATACAAAACACATGATAATTGCCTTTTTTATAGATTTGGTCATAGAGCAAATTTTGTTTGACCTTCTGACCTTTCAAAAGTAGCTAACTAGTCTGTCTCAGTATAAACCTGTTTTAATGTTTGTATAGTTTCATATTTTCTTTGTGAGATGAATGTTACCAATATGTATCGGTAACGAGGCAGTTATTGTGGAAACAAGTAGCCTTTTTCAGTTTCATACATTTTCTACAATTACATTGACAAGAAGCAAAAAATTAACTGTGTTATATTTCCATGATTTAATCTTGACGTTCCAACACTTTGGTGCGGCATTAATTCCTGCTGCATCTGTTGTAGTTGAATGTGCCAAGCAGGCAGGCATGGGCTCCCTTTCCCCGTGTTTACCTCGTTGGCCTAATGAAAGCACACGGTCGCATCCTGGTCTCACCAATGACGCGCTTTGTTAAGTTCTCCCTCTAATGTGCGTGTGATGAATATTTCTCAGATGGTTCCTCTAGGCCATATCTGATCAAAACAAATGCACCTGCACTTTTTGCAACTGCAACTCCCCTGAGACCAGTAAAAATTGACTCCCTGGCTTCCTCCACGAGGCAATTATGTGCCATCTGTTCCCTTCTTGGTGGTTCCAGCTCGTTTTGTTTCTGCGTTTGTTCCCCTAATATCATACCCCTGAAAGTGTTAAAAGAGGGGGGTACGCAAAATGAGGAGTGGCATCGGAGGAATTAATCAAATCTAGCGGCAGAACCGGATCCGCACCTTTGAAAGACGATAGTCCCATTAGAGAGAACAGACTATTACCATATTTATGAACTCATATCGAGAGATGCAAAATAATAAGATATGATGTGGAATATGACTTTTTTGTCCATCTCTGGTATTCAACGAGTAATGTTATTTTCTTAATTATTTAGCTACGCTTCAGTCGCCGTGTATGCGGGGAAAACCTGACATGACTAGAATTAAATAGATCACATTTGGTAATAACCCATATGTGGCGCTGTCGTATGTGTTTGTAATATAAGGCATGATGTACCACATTATTTTTTGTTACAGTAACTATTGGTCCCATTACTCTCTGTCACACAAACAGAAGCGAAAGGCATGTAGATTTAATTGCACCCTGGTTGGAGGCGGGCGGGCAGCTGGCTTGTGGAGTTTAACAGTCGTATCAATAACATGTGAGGTCTGATACGACTGTGGGCCAATATCATTTCCCATTGATGCTGACAGACCAACGATAGTAATAATCAGTCAGACAGCCAGGCAGGGAGCCTCCAGGACTCGGTGTGACATTCAAAAACACTGACGTCTGAGGACCCATCTGTGTCTAGGGAGAAGTTTCACCACATGTGTGTAGCTCCGCAAAGGAGTGTCAGATAGTGAATGCTGGATCTCATAGAAGAAATAGCTGTTAGCCTCTCAGGCTAAAGAAGAAGCAGAAGAATTAATGATCTTATCAGTGGTTTGGAGTGGTGGGCTCTCAGCTAGCAGAGGACACAAAGACACAACTGGTACTGTCTGTCGCAGATGGACAGAGATAGTTAGTTACAGTACATAGTGTTAAGATGTGATGGTAGGCCTACCTATTTAATCTGAGTTTCTGATATAACATGGGTATCATATCTTCCTGACATCCTTTATGTCAGAGAGCATTGTTCCTAAGAAAACGTATCATATCCAAGTTGATAGGTAATATGTTTACTCCCAGATGCATCGGTGCATAAACTACACCTCAGTGTTTCACAGTTCAAACAAGTGCTGGTTTCTTCTTCATGATGAGTCATATTCTTGGGTCCCCCAGGAGGGAGGAGCCTAGCAACAGAACAAACACAAGACAGGATTAAACGCTGATCATAATAAAGAGGACGAGAAGGATAGATACTGTGATGCATGACTGGGAGACCTACCTCAGCACCAGGCCAACTAGAACAGCAGCGGACCATGGGCCCAACACAGTCGATTCAGTGATAGGACCAGTAGTTAGCCACCACAGCAGGACCAGTGTTAGAGTAGTTAGCCACCACAGCAGGACCAGTGTTAGAGTAGGTAGCCATCACAGCAGGCCCAGTGATAGGACCAGTAGTTAGCCACCACAGCAGGCTCTGTGTTAGAGTAGATAGCCACCACAGCAGGCCCAGTGTTGGGACCAGTAGTTAGCCACCACAGCAGGCCCAGTGTTGAGACCAGTAGTTAGCCATCACAGCCGGCTCAGTGATAGGACCAGTAGATAGCCACCATAGCAGGCCCAGTGTTGGGACCAGTAGTTAGCCATCACAGCCGGCTCAGTGATAGGACCAGTAGATAGCCACCACAGCAGGCCCAGTGTTGGGACCAGTAGTTAGCCACCACAGCAGGCCCAGTGTTGGGACCAGTAGTTAGCCATCACAGCCGGCTCAGTGATAGGACCAGTAGTTAGCCACCACAGCAGGCCCTGTGTTAGAGTAGATAGCCACCACAGCAGGCCCAGTGTTGGGACCAGTAGTTAGCCACCACAGCAGGCCCAGTGTTGGGACCAGTAGTTAGCCACCACAGCAGGCCCAGTGTTGGGACCAGTAGTTAGCCACCACAGCCGGCTCAGAGGCTCTGGCTGGATTCATGCAGCACCCTGGTACACCTCCACTGAACCACATACAGTGAACAGAAATATAAATGTAAAATGCAACAATTTCCAAGAGGGAAATCTGTGGATCTACTCTGTCATACACTTCGACCCCGAGCATCTCCAAACATGCTCAATGGGTGACATGTCTGGTGAGTATGCAGGCCATGGAAGAACTGGGACATTTTCAGCTTCCAGGAATTGTGTACAGATCCTTACAACATGGGGTCGTGCATTATTATGCTGAAACATGAGGTGATGGCGGCGGATGAATGGCCCTGCAATGGGCCTCAGAATTTTGCCACGATATCTCTGTGCATTGAAATTGCAGTCGATAAAATGCAATTGTGTTCGTTGTCCGTAGCTTATGCCTGCCCATGCCATAACCCCACCGCCACCACTCTGTTCACAACGTTGACATCAGCAAACCGCTCGCCCATACAACACCATACACGCTGTCTGACATCTGCCTGGTTGAAACCAGTATTCATCCGTGAAAAGCACAATTCTCCAGCTTGCCAGTGAGCATTTGCCCACTGAAGTCGGTTAAGACATCGAACTGCAGTCAGGTCAAGACCCTGATGAGGACGACGAGCACGCTGATGAGCTGACAGTTTGTGCAGAAATTCTTTGGTTGTGCAAACCCACAGATTTATCAGCTGTCCGGATGGCTGGTCTCCGACGATCCCGCAGGTGAAGAAACCGGATGTGGAGGTCCTGGGCTGGTGTGGTTACACGTGGTCTGCGGTTGTGAGGCCGGTTGGACGTACTACCAAATTCTCTAAAATGACGTCGGAGGCGGTTTATGGTAGAGAAATTAACATGAAATTCTCTGGCAACAGCTCTGGTAGACATTCTTGCAGTCAGCATGCCAATTTCATGCTCCCTTAATACTTGCGACATCTGTGGCATTGTGTTGTGTGACAAAACTGCACAATTTAGAATGATCTTTAATTGTACCCAGCACAAGGTGCACCTGTGTAATGATCATTCTGTTTAATCTGCTTCTTGATATGGCACACCTGTCAGGGGGATGGATTATCTTGGCAAAGGAGAAATGCTCACTAACAGGGAAGTAAACACATTTGTTCACAAAATGTGAGAGAAATAAGCTTTTTGTGCATATGGAACATTTCTGGGATCTTTTATTTCAGCTCATGAAACATGGGACCAACACTTTGCATGTTGCATTTATATTAAGATTGAAAGATCATTTAACAATGATGTTAAAAAGTTTAGCGAACATCTGAAATTCATACACTGCGCTCTAAATTTCATACACTTTGTTGTGGAACAGTAATAACATTCCACCATCCTGCAGGTGGACTGCTGTTTATGTAGCATTGTAGACTCAGGATGTTGACAGTGACGCACTAACCCTCCCAGAATACTGAAGGTGACAGTCAGTCTGATGCAGATAGGTGCCATGAGTGTCTTGCTCTGCCTATTGACGGCACTCATGCAGACCGTTAGTAAGTGGCCTCCACTAGAAAACAAGAGTGAACAAGTAAAACAGATTATTCATCTTTACTATTGTAGGCCTACTCCATACCAGAAGAAACTACCAACCTATAGAGATGAAATTACAATTTAAGAATTTTTTCCCCGTATATATTTCAACAATTTAATTATATGTCACTACCAACCTCACTGCTGTTGTGATGGCTACGCAGATGGACAGCTGGCTGCAGTTCCAGTATCCGTTAAGTTTCCGATCAGTGAAACCAACTGGTGAAGATGAAGAAGGCTGTCCCGAAAAACTCTGCAACGCTCGGGAGAACGGTTTGATGTTCTTCTTTTCAGGTGGTTTATCACATTCACCTTTGCATGTATGCAAGGGCTCCCGAGTGGCGCGGCGGTGTAAGGCACTGCATCTCAGTGCTTGAGGCGTCACTACAGACACCCTGTTTTGATTCCAGGCTGTATCACAACTGGCCGTGATTGGGAATACCATAGGGCGGCATACAATTGGCCCAGCGTCATCCGGGTTTGGCTGGGGTAGGCTGTCATTGTAAATAAGAATTTGTTCTTAACTGACTTGCCTTTTTAAATAAAAAAGAAATACAAAGTGCTGTATTGGTGTACCAAACACGGCTCATTTTGGTTGTTTACCAAAGTTAATGGCAGAATTACCCTAGCTAGCTACAGCAGCTAACATGAAAACACACTCTCATTCCTTAGTAGCGGAGTTAGCAAACATTTTTCTCAAAACAATCCCATTTGGAACACAATTAAAAAATACAGCAGGTGTCAAAAATGTGACTCCAAATGCTTCTGTCAGGTTTTGATTTAGCTTGGCTGTTTTAAAATCAATATAAACAATGTAGCTAAGTTGCTCAAGTCATGCGGAGTTATGCAAATTGCTCAATTACACCCACAGTGCGAAAGCAAACCAACCCAAACAGATCTATATGGGCTCACAGATATCATCAATATCAGAACAGCAGTAGCAAGTCATACAAATTATCCTTCCTTTGCTATTTGCTGACATCTAGTGGTTATAACGTGCAAGTGAAATTATGTTCCACCTGTGATCTCTAAGTCTATTTGACTAATATTGTGCAGCGCCTCCAACATAATGCATCATCATGATGTAGCCTATCTACCTTTTGACAAGTTATGACCTTGCAAGGGCATGGGATGGTTGACTGTGGCATCTTGCTTGAAACCCACAGTACACAGATTTTAAGTTGGATGGGGTTATCTTGCATCTTGTCATGTGATCTGTCGACAGGAATAAGGTCAGTGTATAGTAGGCTGTATTATGTTAAGGAACTTGAATTTGGGTTTGATATGGGTTTGACAGAGGGTATGTGTGCATGAGAGAAATTGACAGTGTAAGGGAATTTAGATATGCAGTCTGAACTATTCTGAAGAGTGAAGAATGGGGAGAAAGAAAGAAAGATAGAGGAATAGCGGGAATGGGGCTGAAGGGGGTGTGACAGAGAGGTGTGGACGGGACAGAGGAAGGATGTGACGCTGTAGGACGCAGTACAGAGAGCAGTGGAGGAAAAGGAGTGCACCTGACCCAGGTAAGATCCTTTCTGCTCTATTTAATCAAGGCTAATAGAATGAATAACAAAATATAGGAAGTACTATAACTTTGCATAAATAGGTTTGCACAAGTACTGTGCCCGATATGTCAATGAACTCTTGATAGATTTCTTTGTGCCATAAATTGTCATTGATTTTACTGTAATTTAACTACAATTTGTTGGCATTGTAATGTTGACCTCTTCCTTGATGAGCGTTTTATGTAAACCTATAAGGATCTTTTGGGGGATCTTTTAAAATGTATTTCTGACATACAGTATTTTGTCAGTTATCATACTTATACAGTAGTGGATGTTGAACACTTGATACTAGTGAAGGTGTCCTCAATAGGAATGTTATCGTTACATTTTTCCACTCAACACCTCAGCTAGTGCCATGCAGGTCCCTGGGTAACTTAGCAACCAGGGTCCCTCATTCAACATTTAACTGGGTAATGTGAGAGGGGACCGGTAGGCGCACTCCGACAGAGTGACTGGGATTTGTTTCACACGGACACACAGGCCTATTTTCTCACATTCCATCAAACAAGTACGCGTCTGTACACCTGTCAGTTATTCTTTGGACTGGTTGTATTCAGAAAAATGTGAATTGGGAGGCCAGTTTCTGTTTTCAAATGTGTTTATTTTTTCTTGTGATGTTTTGTTCTTTTAAATATATTTTATTCCAATTGCATGTTCTGAATGGATCAATCGGGTTATTTTTTACACAGATTATATGTCTTTACACTGGTTATCGGTCCTAGAAAAATACAAAAGAGAATGAAGATGCATCATTGGATTGTCTATTCAATACACGAGAAACTGTGTTTTTACCCATTCACACTCTGAGGTCACATGTTTCCAGGGGGACCTTATTGTGCAGCGCACTGAGGTAAACTGATACCCCACTCTTTCATCCTAGAAAAAACCCTGTTGTTTTGCTTCTGGGGCTGAAAGGTTTCTCTAACTAGGGCTTCATACTTAGCCTACAGTGCCGTGAAAAAGTATTTGCCCTCTTTCTGATTGTCTCTATTTTTGCATATTTTCGATAATGAATGTTATCAGATCTTCAACCAAAATCAAATATTATATTAAGGGAACCTGCGTTTATAAATAACACCAAAAAAAGGATTAAAACCATTTTTTTTATTATTTAATTAACAAAGTTATGTAACACCCAATTCCCCTGTGTGAAAAAGGAATTGCCCCCTTACACTCAATAACTGGTTGTGTCACCTTTAGCTGCGATGATTGCAACCAAACGCTTCCTGTAGTTGTTGATCAGTCTCTCACTGTGGAGGAATTTTAGCCCACTGCTTTAACTCAGCGACACTTGTGGGTTTTCAAGCATGAACTGCTCGTTTCAAGTCCTGCCACAACATCTCAATTGGGATTAGGTCTGGACTTTGACTAGTCCATTCCAAAACTTCAAATGTTTTGCTTTTTAGCCATTTTCATGTAGACTTGATTGTGTGTTTTGGATCATTGTCTTGCTGCATGACCCAGCTGTGCTTCAGCTTCCCGCTCACCGAAGGGTGACCTGACATTCTCCTGTAGAATTCTCTGATACAGAGCAGAATTCATGGTTCCTTCTATTAAGGCAAGTCGTCCAGGTCCTGAGGCAGCAAAGCATCCCCAAACCATCACACTACCACCACCATGCTTCACCGTTGGTATGAGGTTCTTACTGTGGAATGCAGTGTTTGGTTTTCACCAGGCATAATGGGACCCATGTCGTCCAAAAAGTTATACTTTTGAATCATCTGTTCATAGAACATTCTTCCAAGCGTCTTGATGATCATCCAGGTGCTTCCAGGTGTTTTTTGTCAAACTTCAGTCAACCATTATGTCTGGCGAAAACCAACGGTCAAGCATGGTGGTGGTAGTCTGATGGTTTGGGAAACAGGCATCTGTTTTCTGTTCATTGTCAGAGCAGAAACATACACATCTTTTTTGAGTCTGTTGTTCTTTGATTACCAAAGTGTCTGTCACTGTTTGAATAAAGATATGGTACAAATCACAGGAGGTTGGTGGCACCTTCATTGGGTAGGATGGGCTCGTGGTAATGGGTGGAGCAGAATTGGTGGAATGGTAGAACGGTTTCAATGTGCTTGATGCCATTCCATTTGCTCCGTTCCAGACATTATTATGAGCCATCCTCCCCTCAGTATCATCCACGGGTACAAATTTAGTCTTTCCTTGTCACTCAAATTTGAGACCAACATCAACCTTTTTCTTGCTGATCATTTTACTCAAATTCAACTATTTCACGCTCTTTTCCCAGGATTCAACAGCAAGCTGAAGATTGAAACATACCAGACCTACAAGAAGATTCTCCATTTTCTCCTCCATGATGTTAATGAGGTCTCGCTCCAAGAGAAAAGCCTCCTTCCCTGGCTTCTCAGCCCTGATGTCACCCACCGCCCTGTCACCCACCTCCCCCATACAGAGAGACCTAAACTCCCCCAAGGGGTCCATCTTCGCTCCCCTATCCCTTACTGATCCACCCAGCTGGGTGACGCTGGCCGTCTGCAATGTAGAGCAGGGTGAGAAAGAGCTGCAGAGCCTTAGAGAACGACAGACAAGTGAGGTGGAGCAAATTAACCGAGAGCTTGACAACGCCATCATTGAGGCTCAGAGACAAGAGCGCCGACTGCTGGAAAAAGTTGAGCAGGACCACCGAGAAGCCCAGCGGCGCCTGGAGCAGGTGAAGAGGGAGAACGCTGCTGCGGTGCATGTTGGACAGTCCCTGGTGGACCGGAAGCTCCGCAAACTGGGCCAACTGAAGGAACAGGTCCAGAGATGGGGTGGAAGCAGTGGGGGACCCAATAAGAACCAGCTTCAGAGGGGTGTGGCAGAAGTTACACAGCCTTGGGAAATCTCCATCTCCTTAAAGAGGGTCACTTTTCAGCCAGGTACGCAGCTGAAGGATGTTAGGTTAGGGGAGGTAGAAGTCCAGGATCAAAATCTGAACTACCCTATTGGTGTCTGTGGTGAAACAGGGAAGAAATGTGCTCTTCACTCAGGGGAGATGAAGTTTGGAGACCGTGGATCATTTGAAGTTCGGAAGGACTTTTCATCCGCATCAAATAGTGGGAGTATGCGTGTAGGCAGGAAGCTCCGCCTGTCCACCACAGACAAGTTATCAGTCTCAAAGCCACCACTCAGTCCCCGGCATCGAGGAGCATCTGAGGCATCCATGGATGAGGAGCTAAACACACATGACCAGGACCTCTTCCTGGCTATCCCTCCAATCTCCAGCCAATGGGAGTCGGAGGGAGACGAACCAGGCTGTGGACAAACTGGAAACAAGAAAAGCTCCATCCTCAAGTGTCAGAGAAAGCAAAGGACCCTGGTTCTCGTCCCCAGCGAGGAACCCTCCTGCCCTCCAGAAGGCGGCAGGTCTGAACATAGTGACCAACCACAGACCTCTCCCAAGAACAGCCGTGGAGGACCCCATCCCAGGTACAGCCTCCTGGACCTATCTTCAAGACGCGCTCGCTCGCATCAAAGCCTGTCACCCAGCAAATCCCCCCGTGGAACACCCACTAATGGGGCGAGTCCCCCATCCCCGGCTGGCAGTGAGGACTGTTATGCCGACATCATCAGTCCCTCTCCTAATAACAATGTCTCCCTGAGCCAGGAACACCGACGCGCCATGTCGACGGCGGATCTCTCCAGCAAGACCCGTCCCTTGATCAATGGGGGAAAGGGTGCTCACCTGGGATTTAAGAGAGACAACCACCCCTGTCTATCATCTGCCTCCTCAACCCTGGAGCAAGGGAATGGATCTGAGTCTGGCGGCAGAAGCCACACAAGCTCGGATGAAAGCGAATCAAGATACCAGGGAAGGAGTGTAGGTTCTAACTGTGTGAGTCGATCTCTGTCCATGTCGGCTATTGACGCCAAAAGCCACCCTACAGCCAAGAAGAAACAATCAGACAATAGAAGGAGAGATAAACCAGAGCCAATCTTGAGAGACCTGGAGGAGGAAGCAGGTTCAAGTGCCTTTGAGTCAGCAAATCTGATCAAGCAGTTTGGAAAGCAGGGCTCAGGGCGCTCCGACTTCAACCTGCCCAGCGGGCTCCATGCCACTGTCAAAGGGCAGCTCTTTGTGGTGGACTGTGGCAACGCCCGAATTCAGGTGACCGACCTTCAGAAGTATGTTGTGCAGCAGGTGTCCCCTACCGGAACTGAGAGATCCGCCCGCATCTGCAACTACTTTGATGTGGCTGTGAACGACAAGGGCCTCATTGCGCTGACCTGTGCTGCAGAGCGTGCCGTGTTGGTATTCAGCCGTCATGGACGCCTCCTCCAGACCTTCGGGGGTAACGTGATAGGATCCACCCATGAAGAGCTAGATGCACCCAGGGGAGTGACCGTCACCCGTCTGGATGAGTTCCTGGTGGCCGACATCAGGCGTGGAACTCTAACTGCCCTGATGCTGGACCCCAAGACAGGCGCCAGGCTGGAGCGCACCATAATCACAGGATTCCACAGGCCCTACCTGGTGGCTGCCTGCCTGACCTCTGGGCTGATGGCTGTGTCTGAGCGGGGCAACGAGACAGGCCGTGCGCCTTGCATCCGAGTGCTGGAACCTGGCTGGAACACCATCCGTGTCCTGGGGGTGTGCTCCGGCATGGGGCCCGTCCTGGCCTGCCCCTGGGGCCTCAGCATCGACAGTGATGGTGATATTCTGGTGGCAGACTGGGGCAGGTTGCATCGTGTCCTGCTGTACCCTGCCAAGGGCCTAGGCTGGCCTCTTGTAACCCAGGGACTGAGCAGCCCCCGAGGCCTGGCTCTGCTGCCGGAGGGCCAGCTAGGGGTGTCAGACAGCATGAACCACTGTATCAAGATCTACCAATACAAATCAGGCATTGGAGAGGTGAAGTTGTCAATATGAGGATGGAAAGATGAAGATGATGAAGAAGTAGGTATTCACTAGTGAACACCGATGCAGATTTCAGTAAATAACAACTACTTTGCCATAATCCTAGATCCTGTTGAGAATGTCATGTTCTTCTAGAAAAAGTGAATCATAAGTTACAATGTAGGGTAAAAATTGTGAAAGAAGACACTGTATATAGTTGTAGAGAACAGTAGAGAAGGTTACATCTTTAATACCACAAAGGACAATTTAATTTGCAGCAAATGTTTTAGCTTGTGTGGAAGGACCACCAGAGGGCAGGCTGGGCTCACAGATGGTAGCCCAACAAGGCATGGGAGACAAGGTAACCAGAGGCAATTAAGCACAGCTGACACTACTAATGAGATATTCTCCTTCCCCTATAAGAGAGAGTATGGAACCAGCAGAGAGGGGGGAAGAACTATCTCTGGAAGATGGCCACCGAGACAGAGGAGCTATCTATGAAGAACCATTAAGACGGTGACAATCCCGTGACTTTTGTTGTAGTTTAAAGACAATCGTATTGTGTTCCTGTTTGATCTGGAGAAGAAGATTTTCATTGATTATGTTGGAGTGTTTGTGTTGACCAAATGCCCTCAATATAGAACTGTGTTCAATCAAGAAAACCTACTCCTGACTCGTTTGTTACACCTTCCCGCTTTAGAGTGATGCCCAATTACTTGGTCCGCTCACACTTGTTTTTAATTTGCCCGTTGTCTTAAATGTGATAATCATGGTTTGATAATGAACCATATGAAACTTATGAAGTAGAGCTGTATATAGCAAACATATATTTAGCAGAAGCATAATTGTATTTTAATAGCTACTACAGTGTAGAGAGCAGTGAATTATTTACACCATATAACACAAAATTAAGAGTCCGTGCTATCCGGGAATCTTGGGACATCCCTACCCCATAAATGTTTAAGGGTTAAGGTTAGGGTTAGGTACGGTTTAAGGTTAGGGCTAGGGTAAGGGTAGAGGTTAAGGTTAGGTTTAGAGTAGCGATGTCTCAAGGACCCCCACTAGCACTGACCCAAAAGTATGGGTGGAACTTTATTTCTGTTATTAGAGTTATAGGTATTTCAATGAAAATTGAAGACACATTTTAAATGGCTTGCTGTTGTTATGAGTAGTTGATTACTCACAAAATAAACTAACTGTTCGCAAAATTGGCAATTTTATATAATGTGTAACAACAGGGTATGTAATGTTGCTGTAATTTCACCTCTGCCCTTACAAAAAAAAGATTGCCGTTTTCAAACTGCAGTAAAAAAAAGTGGTATTTTGGACACAGTATTTGCAGCATACTGCAGTTATACTGCACTCTAACTACAGTTATACTACAGTGTACTGCAGTTACTGTACACTGCAGTCTGACTGCACATTTGTTTTGTAAGGTTGAAGTCTAAAAGCTTTTGAAATGCTGTCTATCCCCAGTAGTTATGTTGTGAAATACAGTGATGTGTAATAGCCTACGCTATGATAACAACAACACAGAGTTACACATAGAATAAACAAACGTACAGTCAATAACACAATAGAAAAAGTCTATAAACAGTGTGTGCAAATGGCGTAAGGAGGTAAGGCAATAAATAGGCCATAGTGGCGAAGTAATTACAATTTATCAAATTAACACTGGAGTGATAGATGTTGCAATGTACTCATTCTTTATTTTGACTTCTTTCTTAGAAATCCCGTGTCTATAGTTTCAAATGATAGATCAAAGATAAGCAAGTCTTCTGTCACAGACTGTTGTTTCTCTCCCTGTCTGACTCTGATCTCTGTGCTCCTACTTTATGAACTCGCTTGTCCAAAGTCCTGGCTAAAACTTGCCAAAAGTGTGCCACTTGAATCCAGAAAATTATATTTCATCTGACCCAAAGATGTTGGCCAAACCAGATTCATGTGTAACATCCCAACATGTTCAATATTTAATAGAATTTGCCATATAAACATATGGCTGGATTTATACTCATTTTTAAATGTGCTCATATTGATTGCATTATATAAGATGCATATATAAAACAGTTTCCGCCAAATAATCGTTTTGCAACCGCAAAAAGTCCTACACTCCCCCTGCTCTTTCAGTAAACAGAGCACAGAACCGCCCACACTCCCACACACAAAAGGCACATTGGGAAATCCACCCACTTACAGGCAGATCCAGTATAAAAGGTCTGGTCAGCTACTGCTCAGGCACCTTCCTCAGCTCAGCTCTCTTCGGTACCTGGACCCAAAGGAGGACCGCTCAACGTGATGCTTCTCTCCCAAACACTCTGCCTGTGCTTGGCACTAGCACTCAGCCATGCTGCTCCAACGTGAGTACTGCTGATCAACTGCTAAGCCTTTACATTTACATGTTGCTCATTTAGCAGACGCTCTTATCCAGAGCCACTTACAGGAGCAATTAGGGTTAAGTGCTTTGCTTAACAGCACATTGACAGATTTTTCACACAGTCGGCGACCTTCGGTTACTGGCCCAACTCTCTTAACCTCTGGGCTACCAAAATGGCATCTTATTATTCTCTTATCCATGTTCAGGGTAGCCACAGCAAAATACACTGCCTCTAAATTGCCTCTGTACTTGCTTTGTTAAACTGTTACTTTATTCAACACATTATGGGCTTCGCTGTGCTGTGTTAAGACATGTCTTATGCAACACAACTGGATACTATGCTGCCCCACATTGGCTGGGTTAGTTCCATACGTTTGTTTGCAATATCACAGAGGTCAAAGGCAGGATCAATAACCCAAACACACAAAGAGGGGTCAAAGTCAGTCGTGTACCTCAGCACTTCTGTCGCTGATTCACCCCGTTACCTCATCATTACAGATCCCCTTCATATCAATCAGGTATCCCTTTGAGCTGCTCTATTTGGAATAGGGCTGTGTATACTACAGCATCATTATTGGTCTACCTACCCAGAGGGTGGAGTTAAGATGTGCAGTGTATTATCTAATTTCCCATGTCTATGATCTGACTCATGTCTCATCAGAATGAGGACATTATGGTTTATGATGAATAATATCTTCTTCTTTCTACGCAGGCTCCATGATGTAATGATGGCAGGTGAGTCTAAGAACCATATTCATTTAACAGCCTGTCAAAATGCAGGACCTCACAACTCATTGACTGATCCAGGCGTGCTAGGCAAGGGTTGCAACTTGCTACGGGCACAGGTGTTATTCAATTCCATTTCAGCCCGTTACGCATGTCCTACATGGTTTAATATGAGAGTAGGATGCATGACTTCCAAATAACCACACCGCACCCTTTCATGTGGAGAAATGTTTGAATAATGAAAAGTCATTCAACGTGCATCTCACCTTGACTCTGACTGGCCCATCAGACCATGACCACGACCACCACAAGGATCAGGCCCACCCCAAAGCCAACCCAGACCGGTGTGACGGCATCGAGTTTGACGCCATCACCCCCGACGAGAAAGGACACACCTTCTTCTTCAAGGGTATCAAAACCATGTTATGAGTCGTCTTTTTTACCCTCATTCTCCCTACAGTGGGCTTGTCATTGTCATGATATGTCATTATGTCCCCATTAGGATGGCTAGGGTTACGGGTACACTCTTAGAAAAAAAGGTGCAATCTAGAACTTAAAAGGGTTCTTCGGCTGTCCCCATAGGAGAACCCTTTGAAGAATCCTTTTTGGTTACAGGTAGAATAATTTTGGTTCCACGTAGAACTCTATTGGGTTCCATGTAGAACCCTTTCCCAGAGGGTTCTACATGGAACTCAAAAGAGTTCTACCTGGAACTAAAAAGGGTTTTCCTATGGGGACAGCCGAACATCCCTTTTGGAACCCTTTTTTCAAGAGTGTAGTGGATTAGTTAGTGGGTATTTTGATATGGGCTAACATGACCTGTAAACGCGGGTTTGTACTAGATATTTGTGAAGTGTGTAAGGAGAGTGTAAGCTTACATTTCCATGAGTATATCTGATCCCAGATCTGAACTATGCAACTCTAAGGGGATCACCTGTGGAACGGCTTCACTGGTCCAGCTCAGGTCTCCAGTGCCTTCTTCAAGGAGCTAGATCACCTGGGGCATGTTGACGCTGCCTTCCGCATGCACAACAATGAAAAACCTAAAGACCACGATCACATCTACCTTTTCCTGGTACTGTCAATATCAATGATGTAGTCGATATCCATATGAATAGGCACTTTAACACGTCGTTTTACAAGTGACTCATCAGCTTGGGCAATCTTTTTAAAAGTCAAGTTATGCAATCATGTGTTCCCATAGGTAGCACGTGCCCCCTCAGATTTGTCCTGTAAAAAATACATACAATATATATATATATAGAGAGAGATTTATTTTTTTACATTTTTGGTTGTTGTTTCTCTGTCATGCTGCTAGCCACCTAGCAATTTTATGAAGTTGGCTTTAGCTAGCCCAGATAGGCTCCCAATCTCCCAACCGCATAACTAGCTAGCAAGAAGCCATTACAGGCTATCAATCAAGTTGGAGTAGCTAGCTTGTCGACCTATCTTATCTGTCATGCCTGCTAGCAAGGTTGGTAGACTTTATAAAAGCAAGCAATAACTAAATGTACTGAATAAGACTCACATTCCTTGTGGAGAAGCATATTTAGTTTCTTTAAAAAAATAACCATCAGTCAGGAGCAGACAGAAAGCTCGAGATATGCTTAGATATGCAGAAAAAGAAACATTTTTTACAAATAATTAAGCATAATGATTATGGCTCTAGATTGCAGGAAAAGGCTGTACAGGTGTTTGAAAATTTTTAAATTCTCCAACTTCAGACCACCCCCTGCCATCCTCACATACCTGTGTACCCTCAGATTTTGGGGGTGTAGGACACCTATGACAGCATTCACTTAGTATACTCAGTATACTCCATCCCTCCTCCATTACAGGACGACAAGGTTTTCAGCTACTATAACCACAGTCTAGAGGAGGGCTACCCCAAGGACATCCAGCTGGACTTCCCAGGGGTGCCCAGCCACTTGGACGCTGCGGTGGAGTGCCCCAAGGGAGAGTGTAACTCAGACTCTGTCCTATTCTTCAAGGGTAAGCCTGTTAACCCTTTGATGCCCCACATAAGACCATAATGAACATTTCTCTGGTTTATTGCTATAAACATTTATAAATTATTCACAGACAACATACCAGGAAATGTGTTATGGATATCAAGTTTTCTAGTCTTGATGTGAGCTGCCTTGCGTATGTTTCCTCTCTCACAGGAGAAGAAGTGTACAACTATGACATCGCCACACAATCAGTAAAGGAGAGACAGTGGGCCCACCTGCCCAACTGTACATCTGCCTTCCGTTGGCTAGAGCAATACTACTGTTTCCATGGTCACAACTTCACCCGGTTCCACCCTGTATCTGGGGAGGTGAATAGAGTGTACCCTAAGGACGCCAGGCACTACTTCATGAGGTGCCCCAATTTCGGTAAGAGAACCATGCAAAGGATGTTACCCTTCCTCCTTTATCAAAATCAGTTCATTGTCAGAGAAGGCTGGTGGAAAGAGCTATAGGAGGATGGGCTCATTGTAAGGGCTGGAATGGTATAAATGGAACGGTATCATCAACACGTCAAACATATAGAAACCACATGTTTAACTCCATTCCATTTATTCCATTCCAGCCATTACAATAAGTGTGTCCTCCTATAGCTCATCCCACCAGCCTCCTCTGCCCAGTGTGCATGCTGTGAGACTGAACAGATGAATGGTGAATGGTAATAACAACACCATTTCAGGGAAAAAAAGCTTTTGGATTGTGTTGAGACATGTTATTGTTGGATTGTAGGCCATGGCGGTGAGGAAAAGGTTCCCAAATGCAGTGAAGTGACTCTGGATGCCATCACCTCAGACGACTCAGGCAAAACCTATGCCTTCACTGGTAAGATCTAAGCCTTTGTGTTCAATTGTGCGCACAACTCACATAAGACAGTTGCCAATTTTCACTTCTGTCCCACTTCCTCAGGTCCTATTTATATGCGTTTAGACACCCATCGTGATGGTAAACACACTTTCCCCATTGCCAGAACCTGGAAGGAAGTGGTCAACGGCGTGGACGCAGTCTTCTCCTACAGTGACAAGATCTACATCATCAAGGTGGGTCAAAGGTTCTCGGATGTAGGGGAAGACAGGGACCTCACTTGCAATAAGTAACATGTTCAGAGCTTTACTCACTACAGTACCCCTACCTACAGTATATGTACATGGCTACCTCAATGACCTAGTACCCCTGCACATCGACTCGGTACTTGTAGTCCCTGTATAGCCATGTTATTTTTTACTCTTTATTGTTATTCGCTGTATTTACTCCTCGTGTCACTTTAAGTCTGCATTGATGGAAAAAGACCCTTAAGTAAGTATTTCACTGTTAGTCTACAACTGTTGTTTACGAAGGATGTGACAACAAAAAAAATTGATTTGATTTGAGTATATAGAAAATAACTTTTATTCAGTCAACTGTTTGTTACCCATCATGCCTCTGTTTGTCCCATGGCACATAAAACACACCTGAATGCCACCATTTCCGGTTGACAGGGCGACCAAGTTTACATCTACAAATCAGCAGCTCCCTCCACTCTGATTGAGGGCTACCCTAAAAGCCTGAAAGAGGAGCTGGGCATCGAAGGGCCTGTGAACGCAGCCTTTGTTTGTGCAGATCACCATATTGTGCACATTATTCAAGGTAACTAATTGGACTTTGAACTTGAGTACATTCAAATCTGTTGATCTTTTTACATCAATATTCACAAACAAATTGATTTTCCTGTGTCAGAAATGATTTGATGTTGAGATAATAAAAAAACAGCTGCATTGGACCTTTAATGACTCATTACCTCCCCCTGCTGGAGAGGCCTGACGTGCCACAAGACCTGCTGGGCAAACGTGGAGTCATCTTTGGGAACCTTTAATAACACACTCAGTGAAAAACTATTTTCCTGTTTCTATTTCCCCCTACAGGACAGAAGATGCAGGACATTGACCTGTCTGCCACCCCTAGGGCAGTAGTCAGAGAGGCCCCACTGCCCATCTCCGGCATCGAGGCAGGAATGTGTGGCCCTGATGGCGTCAAAGTGTATGTGGGCTCTGAGTACTACCACTACGAGACCCCCAGGCTCCTGGCTTTCAGCAAGATGCTCCCAGAGCCTAAAAAAATCACCCCAGACATGATGGGCTGTGTGGAATAGGAGTCAGTTTATGTTAGATACCTTTTCGAAGAATAACAACTGTGATCATCTGTACTCAATGGACAACATGGTGTCTTATTAGAACATTTGCCAAACTTGCTGTCAAAACATATAATCACATGTTAAAGTAACTGTCCAGTAAAAGTTTCTGTTAACTCATACCCAAATAATGTTATTGACTCATCTTATACTCTTTTCTGTGGCCAAAGCATACATTTGAGAAAAAACACTTCAGAAATCAGACCGTTTCAAAAATGCTTGCTATTTCCTCATAGAGGGTGATATATCATCAGCGTTCTAATCGCATTAATATTTTTAATGATCGGTATATGCCAAAACCATTCTGTTGTGTTGGGGTACCCACACATCCTTCCCAACACAGAAAAGCTGCATTTAAACATACTTAATAAAAATAATGTGGAAGGAAAACTATTTATCTCATATTGGAATTAATTATAGGACATACTTCATAGAAATCTGGAAACACTGGGCAGTTACTTTAACTTGACACCACAACTCACCCAAACAATGTTTTTTAAGGTTCAAATAATACTTTATCACATTTTTGTTGAACATTTGTGTATGACAGAGATGAGTTGAATTAAAAAGATACAAAGAAACTGAAATAGTATGATTATATTGCATTCATTCATGAGATAATTAAATACAGGAAAAATCAAGAGATACATTCAGATGAGTAATTCTACAGTATGACAAGCAAAAATAAGTCTTACAGGTAAATGTGATCATGAACTGATTAATTATGTGTAAGCATTTCTTAATGATATTCTCATGCAGATGTAAACAAAAGGTTCAGAATGTGATGGTTGTTTCAAATCAAGTTGTCACAGTCACAGTGCCTCCACCCCAGAGACGATGGGATTTTCTTCAGCAGGGCTGTCCTTGGTCTCTAAAGCCAGCCGTAGTTGCTGCCAGAAGACCACAGTGTGCTCCCCAGCTCTGGGCCAACTCAGGTATGTGCGTCTCTTCCCCAGCTTCCTCATCCGGTGGTAGGGTGACAGCTGGTGGGTTGGGATCTCCTCCAGGAACACCAGAACCAGGACGTCCTTCTGCTCATCAAAGAGCCGGAAGCTGGCCACCTGGATCTCCCGGGAGCACCACTCACTCTCCAGGTAGCGGTGGCTGATCACACAGATGGTATTGCGGCTTCCGTAGATGCCGTCCATAATGTTGTCTATGATTGGTTTGCCTGGTTGGAAGTCCCGGTGGTGGAGACACAGCTTCCAGCCCTGCTCTCCCTCCAGCTCTGGCAAAAGCTCCTTCAGGACCCAGGGCTCATCGTAGGAGATTAAGGCATCATACTGACAGCCACGAGGCATGCGCTTATTGCTTTGCTTGGTGTCATAGAGGAAAGCCAAGAAGAGGTAATAGCCGTAAATTACCTACCATTTCAGGAAGTGGTAGGCAAAGGATGCTATCAGGGTGAGGAGGACCAGAGAAGTGGAAGAGATGTAGTAGTAAAGTCCTAAGTGTACTGTACAGAACTGAAGCTCAACGTTCAACAGCTTGGTGCCCTTT
Source organism: Salvelinus namaycush (assembly GCF_016432855.1). Classification (NCBI taxonomy): domain Eukaryota; kingdom Metazoa; phylum Chordata; class Actinopteri; order Salmoniformes; family Salmonidae; genus Salvelinus; species Salvelinus namaycush. The sequence continues at coordinate 12,466,510 of NC_052346.1, forward strand.
AGCTTGGCAGGATAGTTGTAGGTAAACTCTGTGGCTCCAACAATCTGTGTTTGGTAGTCGTTCTCCATCCACTGGACAAACCAAACATTGCTGCAGCCACAGGTAAAATGATTATCTTGCATGTCCAGGTATGTCAAGGCAGGGAGAGAACGCAACACTGTCTCATTGACTACTGTTATGTTGTTCTTTCTCACCTGCAAGAAAGTGACTCTGCTGAGGTTTGCTCCTATGAGGAAATCTAAGGACTGAAGTCGGCCTTTGGACAGATAGTCTGTTGAGCCTTGAGATTGGGTAAAACAGCTTTGGAGTGAGGTCTGTGAACTTCTTCTTACTGATATCAAGGAACCACAACCGGGGTGTGTAAATTAATGTGTCTAGGTACAGCTCCTTAATATTAAGACTCCCTGCCTGGAATACTAATAAAGATTTCAAACCTTCAAGAAAGTTGATAGGTAGATGAGACAGTCCCTTGTGACTGTCACGCCCTGATCTGTTTCACCTGTCCTTGTGCTTGTCTCCACCCCCCTCCAGGTGTCACCCATCTTCCCTATTATCCCCTGTGTATTTATACCTGTGTTCTCTGTCTGTTTGTTACCAGTTCGTCTTGTTCGTTCAAGCTAACCAGCGGTTTTCCTGTCAGCGCCTATCGTTTCCCAGCCTCTCTTTCCTCATCCTCCTGGTTTTTGACCTGTGCCTGTCCTGACCCTGTACCCGCCCGCCTGACTTCTCTGCCTGACACTGAGCCTGCCTGCCGTCCTGTACCTTTTCGCCACCTCTGGATTACTGAACTCTGCCTGACCCTGAGACCGCATGCTGTTCGGTACCTTTGCCTTACCCTGGATTTTTGACCCCTGCCTGCCTTGACCTGTCTTTGCCTGTCCCTGTTGCCACAATAAACATTGTTTCTTCGACAGTCTGCATCTGGGTCTTACGTTGATTCCTGATAGTACGAACTGGCCATGACTGACCCAGCAGAACTGGACCAGTTACGCTACGCTATCTCCTCCCAAGGAGCCACCAATGGTAGGCACGAGGAGTTGCTTCACGGTATGATGGAGGGGTTCCAGGCCACTGCCGACTGTCACGACCAAGAATTTGACATTTTGTGGGAACAAGTCTATGGGTTGCCTTCTAGGCAGCCAACCATATAAAGGTTATTCTTGGTTAAATTCACTGTCTTCCAACTGGAGAGAGGCTGAAAGGATGAGGAGCTGATGGTTGCAATGAGGTTGTTGTCCAGATGTAGCAGGACGAGGATGGCCCTGAAACAAATGGTCTGCCAAGGTTGTGAGTCTGTTATGAGCCAGACCCAGCTCCTGAAGAGCTTCTAGGTGTCTAAGAGCGCAATCATCCACTTGAGAGAGATTTAGGTTTGATAGGCCTTTAAAATCCAACTTTACGAACTTGGAAATCTTATTCATGGCCAAGTCTAAATTGCTTACTTTCCGCTGAATATCTATACGTATGACTTCAAGATTCCTGTTATAGCAGAGTACTTTCATGTTAGAGGTGTTACTGAGATTACCCCGGATTGTGCAGTTTTTCAGGAAGTACCCACATACTGAATCAGCAAGAACCCAGCAATACATCAGGAAACAAAGAGTCTCAGCTGAGAGAATGTAGACCCACTGCTGACCCCAATAATAAAGTGAATTTAGAATTAATAAATTATTTCTGAGGACTAAGTTCTAAAATTCTAACTGGTACTAGCATTTACTAATCTCCCGCTGTTTATGAAATACAAAATGCTTTGATTGCTGCTCACCCAAACAAGTAAATCTCTGAAACATCAAGTTATGCCTAATTGCTTGGTCAAGGAAATGTCTAAACCAGTGTTTTTGAAGACACTTCTTCGTGTCTCCTTAGTGTAATAACAGTTTGTGTCCACTAGATTACGTAACATGCAAAGTTATGTGTTAGTAAAGAAGGATCAGGGAATGCAACATGAAATTCTTAACTTTTTCAAGAGCATACCCATTTAGGCTCACGGCAAATATAGCCTAACAAAACCAACTAATGTTCAGATCTTTACAGAGCTGAACATTATAAGTGTTATAAATTGATCCATAATGTGTAACTCTCATGTTTGAATTCATTGCATTGCCTTGGAAGATTATTGAGTGAGGGAGAGTTATTTGTGAGCAGTGGTGTAAAGTACTTAAGTAAAAATACTTTAAAGTACCACTTAAGTAGTTTTTTTGGGTATCTTTGACTACTTTTACTTCACTAGATTCCTTATTAAGAAGATATTTTACTTTTTACTCAATACATTTTCCTTGACACCCAAAAATACTCGTTACATTTTAAATGCTTAGCAGGCCAGGAAAATGGTTTAATTCATGCACTTATAAACAAAAAATCCCTGGTCATCCCTACTGCCTCTGATCTGGCAGACTCACTAAACACACATGCTTCGTTTGTAAATGATGTCTGAATGTTGGAGTGTGCCTCTGGCTTTCTGTAACTAAAAGAAAAAAGAAAATGGTGCCGTGTGGTTTTCTTAATATAAGAAATTTGAAATGATTTTTACTTTGACTTTGATAAAGTATATTTTAGTAATTACATTTACTTTTGATTCTTAAGTATATTTTAAACCAAATACTTTGACTTATACTCAAGTAGAATTTTACTGGCTGACTTTTACTTGAGTCATTTTCTATTACGGTGTCTTTACTTTTACTCAAGTATGACAATTGGGTACTTATCCCACCAATGTTTCTGTGATGCTCTGCGAAGACAAAAACTTAATGGAAAAGGGTTCAGTGTTTTACAAAGCAGGTATGAGAGAAGTATTCACAGACATTATGGCAGACATCCTTATTTGTGAGAGTCCTTATTTGAGACAAAACTGATACCATGTTCTTTATGATGTAATATAACTAATATAGATACTGTTTCCCTTTGTGTACTGACTTTCCCCATGTTATTGTTCTATTTATCATGCATACTCCATAGACTATATTTGATCCACAGGTGAAAGGAAAGGAAATGGAATAAATTGAGATAGGACATGTCGTTCTCATATCAAGGTGTGTGTGCGTGCATCCTGGCTTCAGGGCAATTCGTAGGATTTGGTATGTTAATTTTCTCCCTCCATTTAGTATAATATATTGTGTGTGTACACACAACTATGACAGCATGGAGTACACCCACCGACACTGTTAGAATACTCTATTTTAAAGTTGGGGGAGTTCTCATCGCTGCTACTGAGCAGAGCTCGTACCCCCACATATTAAATCAACCACGCCTGGCCTCGACTAGTCCGACGGCCATATTGAATGTCTTCACAAATCGCCTTACGGTGGATCTCAATTGCACGATTTTCTCACTCATGTCCGTTCTAAAAGGCTCCACGAGAAAATTGGAGGTGACAAGGGTACATGAAATATAGTCGTTTAGTTTACAGCGTGGATAACCTGAAAGCATTGAATACTCGGGATTGTGTCGGTCTTTGAAGCCGTAGTCCTTCACCAGAGGTGAGTTTGTCTGTCTCCTTAGAAGAGCTTCTGCAAGCTGATGAAAAAGGGGCGATTTTTGTGTACTCGACGTGTTGCAAAAGTAGGCTAAGACAGGCCTTAATTTCAACCTATTACTTGTACATTTGTGAGGAAAATAAAACTGGCTTTATCTCTGAAAACCGTTTTTTGGCAGACAAGCTACTTTATTATTTGCGCAATAATAGTTTGCACTTAGACGAAAGCACAACATTAGGCTATGTGACACGCGGTCACATCTGTCTCGCGAAGATTTCAAAACTTGACTTATCTTGTTTGCAAAAACGTTTTTATTAGTGTGAAATGCATTGCCTCATGTTATTAGACCTGAAACGTAGCCTATAATATAATTCCAGTTTTACTTAGCCATGGCGTATAATTATTAACAAGTATAATTTCGTTTCATTAGTTGGGTTAACCTGTTACAATGTAACATTGGCGGGTTTTGACGGTTGTCATCTATTACAAAGGGGGGCGGGCGGGTGAATAGTGTAACCAGTGTTGCAATGATTGAACACTATTGCTCAACGCGATCACGGTCTATAAATTATAGCCTACAAATAATTCCGTTACTTTCTACAGGCGCCAATATTTAAGTACCCCAGTGCGTTAAACACCGGTCCTACCCAACGTTTTTTTTTACGCATGACCACATTTTCTGCAGAAAATAATCAGCAGCTGTACATAAGTGCGTTCAGCCACACCCGTCTATCGTACTAAACTTAACTCAATTTACCATCTGTTTGAAACATATGTTGAGGGTCATTAATGCCAATGATCTGCTGGATTTGGTTGCTTTGAATTGCGTACATGGTGGCCAGTCAGTAAATTTTTTCCCCAATTCTGGGTCCCATCATTGGTAAGGAACATGCACTTGAAATGAACTTTTGGGAGTGTTTGCCCAGGACTCAATGCACTGCATCAGAGGTGCACACAATGTTACAACTTATCACTGACAGTCTGATAGGGCCGGGACATACCAGTATCACGATATTCATTATTGTTAATGTCATGGCAAGGACACCAAACACAAAGCAGATTTCACTTCTCTCCATTTTATCCCTCCATTACCCAAAAGGCTCAGGCTTTTCTGTTTACATCTACGCGGGCTGGCGCCCATGTCTCACTGGGCCAAAGCTGTCGTTTACATCACCATGGCTAACTGAACTTTAACACCTTTTCACAAGGCAACTGTTTTGATTATGCAGAGGTTGTTGATTCTGCTCTTCACAAGTCCTCATTGTCAGCCCTAGCTATGGAAACTGTTTCCCAGTATAACATCAGTATACACTAAGTGTAAAGGAGTCATCATGCTTCAGTTCGACTGGCGCCTACCCGAACTCAGCTGGTTGACCTGAACGAGTGTGCTCTCATAGTCCCTTACAAGACCTTTGCTAAAAATACTAGAAAAAAGCAGAAATAGTACTGTTTGTGCATCTTGAGATGCCGTAGCCAATATACGCGTCCTCAAAATAGTTAGAATTAATCTAAAATAACTCAATCTGTCATTCATTTTGACGTTTTTGCCAAGGATGTTTGGTGCAGTATTTCTCAAGTGAAGACATTTACATGAAAACGAGTTACGTCTTGTTGAATGGCAACAAACACTTAATTGAAGAATCCCTACTATTGACCAATCCGCTACGAAGGGGCCGAGACTTCGGCTGCCTACTTCGGCTTGTCTCTCAAAATGTTTGTGTGCATGAACATCCCAAAAGAAAATGACCAAAGACCAAAACAAACAAAAACTTCATAAAATATTGTCATATATGCAGGAACTGTTTCGGATGGAATGCTGGTGTTAGTTGAAAAGCAGCACTGGGAGAAAAGGGTCAATATCAGGGGGTGCCTTTTATCTAGATATTTCCGGATATCTAACATTTTATTAGATATAAGGAGTAGACATGCTCCAGAAACGCATGTCCTTCATTTCATATATTGAGATAGGATATTCTCCCTAATGGGACAGTTTCTACAGGCATCCAATCCAGACCTCAGAAATCTCCCTACTACCGTATGAGTACAGGGAGATATCTGGGGTGAGATCCCTTCAAGACATGCCCCTGATGCGTGTGCGCCCGCTTACATATTTTAACTCCGGAAAGGGTTTGTGTCAACATGCTGACATGTCTAAGCCTTTATACTTAGGCATAAACAAATCCACATACTTTCTGAAATGTATCATCTGTAATCATTACCTGATCATTTTGGGATCTGTATTTCTCCCCAAATTATTAATTTCAATGGATATCCTTACATGATATGTAATATTCATCCTCATATGTCTGATTGAAAATGGACTAAATCTGACTCATGATCAATGTCCAGCATCCAAATGATTTTACCTGTTCAGGCACCGAAAATCATTGTGCTTCTTCACATAAAGGTGACATATCTGAGCATACAGTGCCATATTAAGAAGTAGGCTACAAGGCACAGAAAAGCAAATATTGTCATATTTAATTCAAAGCACATCTGCTATTTCTGTTTAAAAAATGCAGCATAGCAAATCCAGAGCTCCAATCGGAACACCTGTTTTCTGTAAAGATACAAACGTAGGCCAATCTATGCTGAAAATGTAGTTGATTTATTTAACAGAAAATAAAAGTTGCACACCCTCAATCCCCCTGCAAGCCCTCTTTGTTATGGATGCGATGGGTGCAGATTGGGTCGTCAGAGGCGGTCCCTGGTAGTCCAGGCCCTACGTGGTGATAGTTAGTGTTGGTCTGTAATCCACTCCAAACTGTCAATGCATAAATCATTCATCAAAATTGTGTCGATATTGCAAGAAAATATTGTCATTTCGCATAACCATACCACAAGGTAGCTACGTACCTGCTTCATTCATGACGAGAAAACGAACTGGTACAAACTAGCTAGCCAAGTTGCTGGTTAGCTAGTTAGCTATCTTATATTAACCAGTAATACAAAATGCGCCCAAACGTGTTCCCTGAAGGGAAAGACATTTTATTTGTTAGCTAGCTAGGCTACCAGTTGCTTTTACGCTCCCCCCTAATTAGCTAACCTACTTGATTCTAGTTAACGTTACTAAGATATAAATAAAACATCTCAAATTAGATGCTCACTTTAGCTTTAACTTATTTGAGGTATTTTGTGAACATTTTCTAATTTCTTTGTTTCTCCAGTTGTCAGTTCGACCACACACCGTTTACAATCGAAAAAATTACAATTGGAACTCCACATCAGAAAATGTGTGATTCTTTTTGCTAGGCTACCAGTTACAGTGCTTTTAGTTTGCGTGTGCCTTTATGCAGGTGGAATACAAAACGTTATTCAAGTGTCAAAGAATGATATGGATTTAATATTTGTCAAATTATTGAACATGTCCTCGAAATTGTATCAGAAATTGTCCTTATTTAGCATATCAAAAAGCATATCAGGATCCTGATTATGAACCTCAGTCACCTCAGCATATGTATTGCTTGTGCTGAGAAAATATACTATGCAGGCCTACTGTCAGTATTTGTCGTCATATAGAGAAAATAAGATGTCCACATAGGCCTATCTCAGGATATCTAATGACTCAATATCCGGCCATACCATGTATGATATCCGGATGGAATCCCATAATGATTTGTGCATGAATGAAAAAAATATTTGACAAATTATTGACCATGTGCTGAAAACTCAGAAATGCATCAGAAATCGTATTTTCAGCACATCAAGATCCAGATATGGACCTCAGCCAAGAAAAGCATATCTGGAATCAATACATTCATCTTGAATGTGCTGAGAAAACACAGATATGTGATATATACAGTCAGTATTTTGTCAACATGAAGAGAGAAAATAGGATGTCACATATCTCAAGATAGTGAATTGGTCTATATCCGGCCATAGGAAATGTCCATGTGTGATATTCAGAGTAATTCCAGCATCATATATGTCTAAAAGACACATCTGGATTCAGAATTTGTCCGGATATGGTGCAAATCCACACAACTCAAAATATGCATTGGAAATGGTCTGTATCCTCTAGAATATCAAAAACGTGTCATGTAAAGATATCCCCTGTTATGGACCCTTTTCACCCAGTGCAGCAATAGTATGTATGACTGGGGGATGAGAGATTATGCTAAAGCCTTGGAGGGCTGAAATTGAATAGACCCCTCAGTCTCATGTTTTATTGTCTCCCAGGCAACCGTTCTATATTTGGATCAGGCGTAATCAACCTTACATCTTCTTACCAGGTGATTCAAGTCATGAGATTACACTACCACTGCACTCTTTACTGAAACAGCAATTTGATCAAACACGTAGTTTCTGTGTGGTTGATACCATTCCATTACTCCAATTGCAGCCATTATTATGAGAGGTCCTCCCCTCAGCAGTGTCCTGTAAATCACAGGTAATCCAAATGATCAATATAACTTACCAAGTTTGCTTTAATGATAGAAAACTAGAAAAGAAAGGAAAAGAGCACTATCAAATTAGAAATGAGTACATACAGTGCCTATCATAAGTATTCACCCCCCTTGGACCCCGAAAACTCTATTTTATTATGAGTTATTGGAGATTTCTCTGTGCAACAATTGTTTTAGTAACGTCTATCTTATGTTTTACTTCCTGAGCTTTATTTCAGTCCTGGTGACCCTGACACCACAGTGACAATATCATCGTTACCCTCTCTACCCACTGACCTAAACTCCCTTTCCTCTCTTTCATTCCTTCCCCTTTGCCCTGGTTTCTCTGTCTTACCCATGTGTTGCATCAGCTGTTCTACCTGCTTTAGATCTGCTACAATGTCCCCATAACTGAACTGATCTTCTCTGTCCCCCAGGTCCTGTGAAACAGGGAAGCTATCCATCCTGTGACAGTTGTCTTCTCAGTTGCTGGGTGAAGGGAGGAGAGGAGAAAAACATGCCGAAACCGGTAAGACCTCAGAAACGGAACTATGAACTGAATTATAATGCAGTGGAAAGGATGAGATAACCAATTCAAAACCATCTGTGGTCTTCATTGGTCAGACTGCTTCCTGTCCAGTCGATGGGAACTTAGTTTGTACTGCTGGCAACACAAGGGATGTGGTTTCACTTCCTACTTGGGCCACATGCACTGACCTGACTGTTGACTGTCTGTAAGATGCTCTGGATAAGACTAGTGTCTTGAGTGTACAGGAAGTGTGTATGTGCTTGTACCGCCCACCCTACTTCACCCTTGCCCTTGATGGTTCCCTTCCAAGACCCATGGTGTGATGTAGTGTAGGCCTCCCAGGCTCTCAGCCCATCTCAGACACAGGGCCAGAGGCTCTGCAACACTGCTGCTATTGTTAACAGCTAATTGGACAGAGAGAATACCAGGGCCCTCTGCTGTACAAGAGAGATGCCAAAACAAACCATTCAATGCAGTGCATGGTATCAGATATCCACTGAACATTCTCACTGTTTCTCCTAGTTTCTCTGTTCATGTCTTAAGAAGCAGGTCGGGACATGGGGTTAGAGGATGAGTCATGTGGCTCTATTGCACAACTCCTGCTTTGATTTTATGCTTAGTTATGATACAGAGTTTGATTTACGGTCAGTGGAGGAAAACATTGTAGGGGAGGGAGTGTTTTGGAAGCCCTGGTAGGGGAACTGTTCTTGCGTGAGACTGGAGTTAAGCAGGGCTGGTTTTGGCTCATGTCAAATGATTAAGATGGCAGTTGGCTATACTCACTGTTCTCTCTCCTTGTGGATATATTGGGAATCTCGGGTGGTGGGGAAATGGCAGTGGAGAGAGGCGCAGACGTGCACTGATGATGTCATCATCTGATTCTCTCTGTCTCCTGAGTCATCAGCGCACCGCCCCCACACGGCGCACCGCCCCCACACGGCGCACCGCCCCCAACACGGCGCACCGCCCCCACACGGCGCACCGCCCCCACACGGCGCACCGCCCCCACACGGCGCACCGCCCCCACACGGCGCACCGCCCCCACACGGCGCACCGCCCCCACACGGCGCACCGCCCCCACACGGCGCACCGCCCCCACACGGCGCACCGCCCCCACACGGCGCACCGCCCCCAACACGGCGCACCGCCCCCACACGGCGCACCGCCCCCACACGGCGCACCGCCCCCAACACGGCGCACCGCCCCCACACGGCGCACAGCAGAAACAGGCCAGGCATCCTTTTTCTATAAGGTCACTGTCAAAGGCACTAGAGAATAGTATGTCCCCAAGAGTTTGTCAGCCACTCAGGGGCCACTCAAAGGCCCCTAAAAACCACCAAGGGGAATTTAGGGTGGCTGAATTCTTATCTGGAATATTCACAAGTTTAATTTGTCTATTACCCCTTGGCCTAAAATTTCCGCCCCCCGGCGGCAATGTAATTAACATACAGTGCATTTGGAAAGCATTCAGACCCCTTGACCAATTTGACATTTTCTTACCTTATAGCCTTATTCTAAAAAACATTCTCAGCAATCTACACACAACACCCCATAATGACAAGGCGAAAACATGTTTCTAGAAATGTTATCAAATTTATTTAAAAAACTGAAGTAATTTACATAAGTATTCAGACTCTTTGCTATGACTTGAAATTAAGATCAAGTTCACCCTGTTTCCATTGGTCATCCTTCAGATGTTTCTACAACTTGATTGGAGTCCACCTGTGGTAAATGAAATTTATTGGACATGATTTGGAAAGGCACACACCTGTCTATATAAAGGTCCCACAGTTGACATTGCATTTCCGAACAAAAACCAAGCCATGATGTCGAAGAAATTGTCCGTAGAGCTCCGAGACAGGATTGTGTCGAAGCACAGATCTGGGGACGGGTAGCAAAACATTTCTGCAGCATTGAAGGTCCCCAAGGCCTCCATCATTCTTAAATGGAAGAGGTTTGGACCCACTAAGTATCTTTCTAGAGTTGGCTGCCCGGCCAAACTGAGCAATCGGGGGAGAAGGGCCTTGGTCAGGGAGGTGACCAATCGGGCCTTAATGGTAGTGGCCAGACAGAAGCCACTCCTCAGTAAAAGGCACATGATAGCCCGCTTGGAGTTTGTCAAAAGGCACCCAAAGGACTCTGACCATGAGAAACAAGATTCTCTCGTCTGATGAAGCCAAGATTTAAATCTTTGGCCTGAATGCCAAGCGTCACGTCTGGAGGAAACCTGGCACCATTCCTACGATGAAACGTGGTGGCAGCAGCATCATGCTGTGGGGATGTTTTTCAGCGGCAGGGACTGGGAGACTAGTCAGGATTGCGGGAAAAATGAATGGAGCAAAGTACAGAGATCCTTGATGAAAACCTGCTCCAGAGCACTCAGGACCTCAGACTGGGGTGAAGGTTCACCTTCCAACAGGACAACGACCCTAAGCACACAGCCAAGACAACGCAGGAGTAGTTTCCAAACAAGTCTCTGAATGTCCTTGAGTGGCACAGCCAGAGCGCAGACTTGAAAATAGCTGTGTGGCCACGCTCCCCATCCAACCTGACAGAGCTTGAGAGAATCTGCAGAGAAGAATGGGAGAAGCTTGTAGCGTCATGCCCAAGAAGACTCAAGGCTGTAATCGCTGCCAAAGGTGAATCAACAAAGTACTGAGTCAAGGGTCTGAATACTTATGTAAATGTGATATTCCATGTTTTTATTTTAAATAAATGTGCAAAAATTTCTACAAACCTGTTTTTGCTTTGTCATTATGGGGTGTTGTGTGTAGATTGATGTGAGAAAAAAACAATAATCAATTTTAGAATACGGCTGTAATGCAACAAAATGTGGGAAAAGTCAAGAGGTCTGAATACTTTCTGAAGGCACTGTAATAAAAACATCCCCATCCAAATCTGTCTGTTTAAGCTAGAGAGATGTTATGTTTTGCATGGGCTGCATCTCAATCTACCGCATCCGCCGATATCCCCCTTCCGCATCTGCGGTGAAAGGTGGCAAAGCTAGAGTGGTGTTTGTCAGACCATGAGACGTCCCGAAAATCTGTCTTCTCATGAAAACATTTGTAGCGTACGAAGGGTTTAGCCTACAAACTATGAGGAAAGATGACTCCCACGAACACGATGGTGTACTCCGTTTTGCTCTAGGACGACCATAAGACTCGTCTGAAGTCGGTACTAGCCTAAGTTCTAAATGGCTTTGGGAAGTCAAACTGCTCCTAACTCTTAATGGCAGGCTGCTTAGTAGGGCTGAGAGGCCATGTGCTTGTTTGTACCCCAGGCAAGGCCTGTGGTTTGCTGTGCTGGTAGCCCACCTCTGGGGTAGCGGTAAGTGTGAGGTCAGGGGGGTTGGGCTAGCCTATACTGAATAACCTGCATTATTCATTGGACATAAGAACTGGCACACTCTGACCAAACCCCTCCTCCCTTCCCGTGAGCTCGGCGGGGGGTGTTTATGACCCGACAGACCCCACAGGAAGGGACCCCTGCAGGGACGTGCCTGTTTTCTCTGCCTTGTTTGGTTTGCTGCAGAAGGGCCTGCGTGTGAATTGGGCCCATATAAATGGGAGAGCTGTGTCAACATCCTGTGGAAGAAGGGTAAGGGGATGAGTAGGGGGACAGGCTGTAAGTGGCGGGGGGGGGGGGCACCGGGTGACACTGCAGCCTTGTTTGCTAGCTTTGTTTACTGCTATATTTCTGTCTGCTAGTGAAAGCCCTGCAAGGCCATAGTGAGCTCTGAGGGCCTTGGTGAGCTCTGTCATATCACATAGATAAACCAACAACACAAAGTTGGAGCAGCATCCATTATCCTCACGCCTGCCTGTTGAAGTCCAAACAGACTGACTGGGCCCTAATTAACATTCTAGCCTGCCCAGCGCTGCACTGTCCAGGGCTGCGTTCAGTACATAAAAATGGAATGTTTAATTGAACTGAAACGGTGCTGTACTGAACAACCAGTTAAAAACAGGGAGAGGTTGGATTGTGTTTTCAAAATGCACCACTGTTTTTTTGCTTCAAGCCACACCCACTGAACAGAGCAAACCTATCTGTCTGTTCATTACATACCAGAACGTTTTGGAAAAATGTGTTGTTCATTACAAACCGTTCCACAACGTAGCAAGCGTTCAAGCAAACTGAACACACCCCTGGTCTATGAGTCTGAGTGGAACGCTTCCTGATCCTGTGCTCTGTTGACAAGCACCCGACCTGATCCTGAGTACGTGTGTAGGTGGGGATTCCTCCCCTCCCTCCCCAGTAGGGGGGTTAATCAACCGGACAGACAGCTGCTCATTGCCAGATTAACAACTCCTCTCTGACTAAAGGAGAGCAGTCCTGTGTGTCTGTGTCTGTCTGTCTGAGGTCTCCTCTCCTCTCAGCAAAGCCTTTGTAAACAGCTTATGGACAAACAGCTGCACATTAACTGAGGGGATTGTCTGAGAGAAGACTCATCCTCTAAACAACACGGAGAGACGCCATGACGAGCAACAGGATGAAGATTCTGACTGAAAAGTGTCTCAACTAACTTTTCTAGAACTCTCTCTCTCACACACACACTGTGTGGTCCATTAGGCCTTCCTTTCATCACCACTCTGTTCATGCATGGCCTCTCTGTGGCATTTGGCTGTCCACATTTAGCTCTGCCCCTACTGGCTCAGTCACATGGATGGTGGGAAACATGACCGCTAGAGGCAAAAGACAGATCCCTTTGACCATGTCCCTCACACACACCTCCTGATCACACTCCCAATTGCCCTAATATGAGTCCTCCTTAGATTCTTGTGCTGTTTTCTTCTAGGCCAGAATCAGAACCGGTGCTATCGCCAAGAGAAAGTGCTGCTGTACTGTTTTTAGTTTGAATTCCACCAGTTGTATCACATTGATGGTTTATGTACTGTATTTTGGGTGTCATGAGTAACTGGGGCTTGGTTCAGTGGTGTTTTCAGAGGACGTGATTAGGCTGTGTGGGTGCTATAGCACGTCTCTCCTCCCCCTCTCCTTCTGTACACACACGGGGACAGCCAGGGATTATGGAGAGCTGTCTGTCTGCCTGGCTATAGCTAGACTACTCTCTTCGCCTTCACACTCCGTGGGCTAGTTGTGTTTTTGGCTCAGATACACATGCAGGCATAAACACACAGGCGCACACACACAGGCATACAGACCCAGAGATATAGACAGGCATGCGCGTGAAGTCTAACAAAGGTCAGCACTTTCACAGCTGATTGCTGGTGGCAGGCAGCCCCCACACAAACACCAGGAAAGGGACATTCAAAACATCTGTCGGAAACACAAGTTAAGCACTTGACTCTCCATAACAGCTTTGTAACTCTGATACCCAATAAGGCGTCCGTTTGTCCTGCGGACACTGCATGTTGCTACTTCATTATATAACGGGACTAAGGCATGGTCTTTCCAAGTCAGTTTATCGCTGTTGGTTAGCTCTTTAGGAAAGACTTGTTACTTTTAACCCTTTAACGCGTACGGTCACGTATGTGTGATCATTGTTGAGTGGTCCCTGCAGCGTACGATCACAAACGTGACTGGAACAGTAGCATCAAAGTATGATGCAACAAACACGTCTAAACAGCATTGTCTGAAAAGCATCTAAACAATGTTTTCTACTGATGGGAAATAAAGGTCTTCACAACTTTATTCCATAATTTAACCTTTTTATTGTAAAAGATAAATGCGAACTTCATCATCCAAACATAACATGGAACACATCCACAGGTAAACTCATTCCATAAACCAGTCCAAATAACAGGTTGCGCTGACAAAAACAAAACATAAGTTAGGTCGCTAACAGCTAGGCTTGTTTACAATGTACCACATCTCTGGTGATGGGAGAAATGTAGTATTGTTTAGAAAAGAGATGTGTGTCCGCTAAGCTAACAGAAGCTAAATTATTTTATGATGGCAGACATGTTTTTGTTTGTTTGACTTGGTGAAAACTTCCTAATCCCAGAATGCCATTCACTATAAGACGCAAATAAACAAGTCAAAGATGGCTGCGCTCATTGCCTGAAAAATATGAACATATTTGAGCCACTTTTCAGCATATTACAAATCGTTGATGTACTTGTTAGTGTATACAAGAACCTGAGCACATGACTTGACAAGTCATTTACGGTTTTTGACAAATCACAAATGTTTTCACCTCACAGATCATCACACCAAATACAAGCCTACTGCCTAACCGTAGCGATAAAGCTATGCAGGGATGTAACCAATTTTAGGGTGGATTGTGAGGGGGTTCATTTCATTTGTGCGGGGTTTTCAAGTCCATGGGGGTAGAAATGGGTGAAGGTATTAGGAGTGATATGATGCAGGAAATATTACAATGATGGGGGATTTATCAATAAATGGGGGGGCAAACACAGAAGTTTATACGATCAAATAAAACCCCTGGAAAGGGGGTCTGAGCTGGTAACCCTGAGGTACCAAAGTTACAATCTGATGCCATGTTCAAAACAACTGGGAAATCTCAGACTTCCGACTTCAATGCGTACAAGACAATAGGGAACTCTGGGGGGCGACGAGCTCCGACTGTGAAAAATCGTTTTGAATGGTCATCCAACTCGGAATTCCAACTCGGGCCTCTTTCTAGAGCTCCGACTTTCCGACCTGAAGATCATTGACGTCATGATTTTACCTGGTATTTTTCCGAGTTCACAGTTGTCTTGAAAGAACCATAAGTCAGTTGAGGAAGTGGAACACATCTCAATTCAAACTGTTAGAGTATAGAATTTGTTAAATCATTTGAAATTGACAAGTTGAAACATAGCAGGCAGTATTAGAGGTCGACCGATTAATTGGAATGGCCAATGAATTAGGGCCGATTTCAAGTTTTCATAACAATCGGTAATCGGTATTTTTGGACAACGATTTGCCTATTTATTTAAAAAATAAAATGTTATTTATTTGATTTAACTAGGCAAGTCAGTTAAGAACAAATTCTTATTTTCAATGACGGCCTAGGAACAGTGGGTTAACTGCCTTGTTCAGGGGCAGAACGACAGATTTTTACCTTGTCAGCTCGGGGATTCATTTTTGCAACCTTCCGGTTACTAGTCCAACACTCTAACCACCTGCCTTACATTGCACTCCACGAGGAGCCTGCGTGGCAGGCTGACTACCTGTTACGTGAGGGCAGCAAGAAGCCAAGGTAAGTTGCTAGCTAGTATTAAACTTATCTTATAAGAAACAATCAATCTTAACATAATCACTAGTTAACTACACGTGGTTGATGATATTACTAGTTTTTCTAGCGAGTCCTGCGTTGCATATAATCGATGCGGTGCCTGTTAATTTCTCATCGAATCACAGCCTACATCGACAAATGGTTGATGATTTAACAAGCGCATTTGTGAAAAAAGCACTGTCGTTGCACCAATGTGTACCTAACCATAAACATCAATGCCTTTCTTTAAAATCAATGCACAAGTGTACATTTTTGAACCTGCATATTTAGTTAATATTGCTGCTAACATGAATTTCTTATAAATAGGGAAATTGTCACTTCTCTTGCCTTCCGTGCAAGCAGTCAGGGTATATGCAGCAGTTTGGGCCGCCTGGCTCATTGCAAACTGTGTGAAGACTATTTCTTCCTAACAAAGAAAGCCTTCAGCCGTACCCTCATCCTACTCCTCCTCGGGTGATGTGGAGGTAAACCCAGGCCCCGCGTGTCCCCAGGCACCCTCATTTGTTGACTTCTGTGATCGAAAAAGCCTTGGTTTCATGCATGTCAACATCAGAAGCCTCCTCCCTAAGTTTGTTTTACTCACTGCTTTAGCACACTCCGCCAACCCTGATGTCCTTGCCGTGTCTGACTCCTGGCTTAGGAAGGCCACCAACAATTCTGAGATTTCCATACCCAGCCGCAACATTTTCCGAGTTGCAATCTACTGCAGAGATAGCCTGCAAAGTTCTGTCATACGTTCCAGATCTATACCCAAACAGTTTGAACTTCTAATTTAAAAAATTAACCTCTCCAGAAATAAATCTCACTGTTGCCGCCTTATAAATTAGCAAAAAATTATAACCTATTTTTGCTTTGTCATTATGGGGTATTTTGTATAGATTTGATAACTTTTTAGAATACATTTTTGAAAAAGCTGTAACGTAACATTGTGGAAAAGGTCAAGCGGTCTGAATACTTTCTGAAGGCACTGTACTCACACACTTTTACACATCATTTGCTGCTGCTGTTATTTTTTTTACCTGTGTTATCTATCCTCATATCTAGTCACTTTACTGTATCTACCTCATCTCGTACTTCTGCACGTTGAGCTGGTACTGGTTCTCTCTGTATATAGCTCCACATTGATCTGGTACTGGTACTCCCTGTATATAGCTCCACATTGATCTGGTACTGGTACTCCCTGTATATAGCTCCACATCGATCTGGTACTCCCTGTATATAGCTCCACATTGATCTGGTACTGGTACTCCCTGTATATAGCTCCACATTGATCTGGTACTGGTACTTCCTGTATATAGCTCCACATTGATCTGGTACTGGTACTCCCTGTATATAGCTCCATAGTGATCTGGTACTGGTACTCCCTGTATATAGCTCCACATTGATCTGGTACTGGTACTTCCTGTATATAGCTCCACATTGATCTGGTATTGGTACTCCCTGTATATAGCTCCATTCTTGTGTATTTTATTTCTCTAGTTTTTTGGTATTATTTTTCGACTCTGCAGCATTGAAGGGCTTGTAAGTGTAAGCAACCATTTCAAGGTAAAGCATACACCAGTTGTATTCGCTGCATGTGACAAATACAATTTGACTTGATTTGTCTGCTCAATATACATCTGTTAGCATGTTTGGTAGATGAACTTCTTCCTATCAGAGTTCTAGCTCTAGTCTACTTGCTTTTTCCTGTGCTGTACTAGGATGCAGGTGGATGGGGTCGCATGTGTGTGTAACAGTATAGCTTCCGTCCCTCTCCTCGCCCCTACCTGGGCTCGAACCAGGGACACCTCTGCACACATCAACAACTGACACCCCTGAAGCATCGTTACCCATCGCTCCACAAAAGCCGCGGCCCTCGCAGAGCAAGGGAAACAACTACTTCAAGGTCTCAAGAGCGAGTGACGTCACCGATTGAAATGTTATTAGCGCGCACCCCGCTAACTAGCTAGCCATTTCACACCGGTTACATGTGCTTTCATTGGAGAGTGCTGAATAGTTAGTGGGGCAGAGCGAGAGTACGGGAGGTTTCATGGCTAATTAATGCTAGCGAGACAGAGGCAGATGCACAATCTCTACAGTGTGATGTTTGTGAGAGTCACAGTACTGTGCTGGATATTTAAACGTTTTCTGGATAAGTAATGACGTGTGTGTGTGTGTGTGTGTGTTAGGGTAAACGGGGATAGAGAATGTGTGTGTTGTGTTCCTGTCCTGAGGTTTCATGGGTAATTCATGATAGAAAGAGGAAGAGGGGCGAGCAAGGGAAGCTGCTTCTCTCAATGGGCCACTAAGGTACTGTAACCTTAGTCGCCCACAGCTGCACTATCCGGATTGGAGTGCAGCTGGCCGCCACTCGGCATCATCTTTCTCTCTCTGCATATCGCACTGTGTGTCTTTTTTTATTTTCCCCTCTACCTCTGCCTCTCCAGTGAGGAGGTGTGTGTGTTTGGGTAAACAGGGATGGAGAATGTGTGTGTCAGTCATGGAGGATGCCCTTGGGGTCAGGCCTATTCTATCAGCTGTGTGTCAGGTCTGGTGCCAGGCCAGCCTAGTGCAGCTCAGACAGCAGCAGCCAATGGCTGGCCTTGCTCCTCTGCTCCGCCTCACAGGGAGGAGGAGGCGGTGGCCGCTAGGAAGGGGAGTACTCACTGAGTGCTGAGAGGGCAAAAAGACACACACAGGCACTGCATTAGACCATTCAAACACACACACAACACTCCTTCAGTTCTCTGTCTTGCTGGAAGGCCTTTGTTGCTCCCTTGAGGAGTGTTCAGTCTCCTGCACTAAAACAAACTGAAATGTAATTTGTTCATTTCGTGTCCACCAAAATGGCTGACTCACTACCATTTTAAATGTGTTAACGCTGCATCTGACACTTCCTGAAACGCTGACCATGGCACACAGTGATGATGGTGTCACGTGAAAAGTTGACAGCCTACAGTACAGCAATACAGTGAATGGAACATTACATGCAAACTGGCAAATAACATGCAAACTTGTTTTGTAGATTAATGTGCGGGTGACCACCATGGACGCAGAGCTGGAGTTTGCCATCCAGCCCAACACCACTGGCAAACAGCTCTTTGACCAGGTAAGGAAGGGCCAGGACTCAAACTGAGAATTCACATAACTTAAAACCTAATAGAACTATAGTATGAAATGTAATCTCATGTAAGATGAAGTGGGTGCTTTACATTGTTCCCGGATGAGGTTAATTTCTCCCTTTTTGTTAGTATTATCGTGGAAGATTAGTCTGTTGATATACACTGTCCTGATTGACGTGTAGTTAGTTACTGTTGTCATAGTATCAGTACTGTTCTCCTGTCATAATGGAGCAGTGTTACTGTGACTGACGGTCAGTTACTGTTGTCATAGTATTACTACTGTTCTCCTGTCACAATGGAGCAGCGTTACTGTGACTGACAGCCAGTTACTGTTGTCATAGTATCAGTACTGTTCTCCTGTCATAATGGAGCAGCGTTACTGTGACTGACGGTCATGCCGAGGCAGCACGGACCCCACCCCCCATGGATGCTTTTCCAGCATCCATATCCACCCATTGCCGTATTGATGTCCCTGGCTGAAATATTCATATGATATAGACATCTAGCTAGCTGGGGTAAAACTGGGGCCTGTCCTGGTCCTATGGTTCACTCAAAGGATTTCTCCCACCTCAATGAGTTGAGAGTGGAGACAATGTCCCCAATTAATTACATTGATGTCGTTTCAACAATGACATGGTTATACTGTAGTTTTGAGGGTGCATTGGAGGTCATTGAATGATGGACTGTTTTCGGGATCTTTTATTGTTTTCTGCAACTTCTCAGCCTGACACTGGAGGAGGAGGATGATGATGATATTGTAATGTCCGAGCATCATTTCTATCTCTGTTGAGGTTCCTATATGCCTGTAAAGCTACTCTGTAACACATGTTAACAATATCGCCTTGACAACAAACTGTACCAGAGCATTTTCTCACAAACAGAAGCTGGAGAGTGTTTAGGAGGGCTGAAGAACTGTAGTAAATGAGACCATTGACATGTGCAGGCAGGTGGCGACTATCCTGGACTGTGTGTCCAGCTGTCTTCATACACTTCACAGTGTGTGTTTTGTATTCCCAGTACACACACACACACACACACACACACACACACACACACACACACACACACACACACACAATCCATTTCCAGGAATTCATCAGGAGTTATGGACATCTGCCTCATTGCCCTCCTCTGCAGTTAACAGACAGAGTGAATCTAAGTAGTTTGTTGCCGCGTGTCAACTGGCTGGCCTATTAGTCACCCTCCCAGAGTTTTTAATGGTGAGCCCAGGGCCCATTATGGAGGAGTTATGCCACAGTGGGCCCATCGCTGCCGAGGAGCCTCTAGTCAGGCAGAGGCTAAAACGCCCCTCTCAATTAAACCTGCATTGCAGTATTTATTTACACAGTAACATGTGAGCCTAACTTTCATCCTAGTCGCAAAGTCTGAACTTTTGTCATGAAACAAATGGTTGCTAGCATGTTGCGTTCTATAGGACTTTTCACATGAGAAATGTATGACTTTCTCAGTAATCCCACCCTCCCAACTGTTTAATGGTGGAGTATTGTCTGATGTTAACAGGTGGTGAAGACGGTGGGGCTTCGAGAGGTCTGGTTCTTCGGACTGCAGTACGTGGACAGCAAGGGTTACAGCACGTGGCTGAAGCTTAATAAAAAGGTGTTTACTCTCGTGTTTTCTCTTGGTTTCTCTATCTCTTCTCTCTCTCTCTGTTTCCAGAGCGGCTGCCAGCAGTCAGTTTGAGATGGTTATTAGGCTGTGGTCAGGGGGCCTCAAATGTGCACTTTCACAGACTTCCTGTCATACTCAGGCCAAAGACCCTCCGGCCCCCCCAAAAAACTGCTCTGAAGTGCCGTAAAAGACAGAGGGAGTGTGTCAGTGTGTCAGTGTGTGTGTTTCTTGTTGGAACTAGTTCAGTAGTCGTAGAGCAGTGTGGTTCTGTCAGGGTGATCTACAACAGGATTTATTTTAACAGTTGTCTCCAGTGGAAAGTATTCTGATTCTTGGCCCCGGAGTCTGGGACATAAGCAGCTGTAAAGAGGGTCCAATCCTATCACTAATTAGGATAAGATTAGATAACAGATAAGGGAGAGGAGACAAGGCGATAGAAGGCACTCCAGACTACTGACAGTCGTCTAGTCTACCTCTAGTGGTCTTGTGTCTGTACAGGACTTTAAAGGTGTTGTCCTTGTCCCCTCCAGGTGACAGCCCAGGATGTAAAGAAGGAGAACCCTCTGCAGTTTAAGTTCCGGGCCAAGTTCTTCCCTGAGGACGTGTCTGAGGAGCTGATCCAGGAGATCACACAGAGACTCTTCTTCCTGCAGGTAACTAATACTAGCTGTGTTCCAATACTCATACTAACCATACTATTTGTGACATAAATTGAGAATGTAGTATGCTTATTGGTCATAGTATGGATATATTTAGTATGCCAAAAGTTCCCGGATGTTGTACATTCGCCAAAATACGAAGTATGCAAACAGTGGACACTATTTCTGTGCTTTTAGGGCCCATAATGTAATTCTTCAGAAAATGGGCGCGGCTTCAACGGTACACTCACCTGAAAGGATACCGTTAGTTCATCTTAGTATACAAATAGTATGTAGTATACAGTATGTTAGTATGGGTATTCGAACAAAGCTTCTGTCTTTGTCGCACAGTGATGACACCACGTCAGTCAGGGGGGGGGGGCTTTTCATTGTTGGTCTAGGATTCTAAGTCATCAGTATTCTAAGTCTTGACAGTCAAAAACAGACATACTCTTTTTTATTTTTTATTTGTTTTACTCGTGGTGTCTTAATGCCAAATCCTTCCTAAGTTCAGTACCTTACTGGGCAAGGTGAGTTCACATGACCTCTACTTTATTGTTCCCTTTTTGTTTTCCTCTCTCCTTTTGGCTTCTCTGACCAGGTGAAAGAGGCCATTTTGAACGATGAGAACTACTGTCCCCCGGAGACTGCCGTGCTGCTGGCATCCTACTCTGTCCAGGCCAAGTACACCGACTACAACAAAGACAGCCACAAGCCTGGCTACCTCACCAACGACAGACTGCTTCCACAGAGGTGAGTGGCCACTGGCCAGAAGCGAGAATATCCCGGAGTCATGCACCATCCACATACTAACAAGGAATCCTGGAATGTTCTGTGTTGTGTAGAGTCCTAGAGCAGCACAAGCTCACCAAGGAGCAGTGGGAGGACCGGATACAGACCTGGCATGAGGAGCACCGAGGCATGCTCAGGTCTGTGTGGATTTCCTTCTCTTTCTCTGTTTGTGTTAATGAGGGTTATTGGGAGAGGTGTTTTGTCTCGTAGAAGATGCATTTGTCTGAATGGTTCCCCACAACGAGACATTTCCATGTCAGAAACGTAACGATGATGTGCATTTCCCCCAGAGAGGACTCTATGATGGAGTACCTGAAGATAGCTCAGGACCTGGAGATGTACGGAGTCAACTACTTTGAGATCAAGAACAAGAAGGGGACAGAGCTGTGGCTGGGAGTGGACGCCCTGGGACTCAACATCTACGAACACGAAGACAAGTCAGTCTCACTACTACTACAGCTGTATCAATTATGGCTGGCCTATTGGGAATCTACTGTTAAACTACGTACTGTAATGATAAGCAGATGTTTAATCAGATTTCGCCTAGTTGTTCTACTTTACAAACTGTAGTTTGAGTGTTGGGGTGAATCAAAGATGTCCAAGAAGAAAAGAGAGAGAGAGAAGGATGGGTAAATGTTATTTTTTAGCAGTAGAGGAGAGAGGGGTGGGGGAAGAGTGTAAGTAGGGTCTGTTACTCTTCCTGTCTTCCTCTCATTTGTGGATGGGACACGACTGTGGCACGGCTTTGAAATGGTTTCCTGTCCTGCCACTCAGACCTATTCCCTTTCTTTCCCAACACTGACCTCAGATCAGCTGGTAGACAATAATGCAGTGCCAATCTCTTGAGTAGAGACTTGCATTGGCAGGACTGGAATCTGATCACAGATCAGTATAATATACAGCAATCGACATGGATTTGGACGTCTCTCGCCTATCATCGCCATCTGCTGGCAGCTTTTATTGCACAATATTTTACACCCCAAAATACAACTTAATTTTGAATATTGAAAACTGTCTGTGTGCATCAATTACCAAATATCAACATTTCCCCCCAGACTGACACCAAAGATCGGCTTCCCTTGGAGCGAGATCCGAAACATCTCCTTCAACGACAAGAAGTTTGTCATCAAACCCATCGACAAGAAAGCTCCAGTAAGTCTCCCTTTCTGATTTTTCCTTTAAGATCCCAAAACAACAAGATGTGAAGACACAGATCCCTTTTCCAGAACAATAATAAGTAGTAGTGAATTATACTCTAAAGAGTTGATCATATTCTCTGTTGTCAAACATAGTAATCTCATGGTCTATCTAGCCATCCTACCGGTTTTCCCCTGAACTCGGTCTCCTGTGTCCCTGTAGGACTTTGTGTTCTACGCTCCACGGTTGCGGATCAACAAGCGTGTCCTGGCTCTGTGTATGGGGAACCACGAGCTGTACATGAGGAGGAGGAAGCCTGACACCATCGAGGTGCAGCAGATGAAGGCCCAGGCCAGAGAGGAGAAACACCACAAACAGCAGGAGAGGTACACACAGAGACACACACTAACGCAGACACACACCTTCTGACAATACCCCCAGATCAGCACCACTAGAGGGCAGTATTAGACTGTCTGTATATAAATTGCTATCAAGGATATTTACTTTACTTTCATAGTCATAGCTATATGTTGACAGAAATGAAAGCCTATGTAGAGAGACATTCCATAGCAGGTATGCTGTATATTTGAACCTTTCTAGCAAACAACAATATCACCTTTTCAGAATATTTTATAAAGTCAATATGAATCATCCAGAATGTTGAAATTACATACAGACATTAACAAGACATCATGTACAACACATTGAAATGTTAGTTTGATACTCTGGATATTACAGTACACTTTAATAAGATACTTAAGATATCACTTAAGGTGACGATGATAAACACCGCTATATAGTGCTTCGTTGCAAGGGTTCATTTCCTAGCGGTTAGATGAGGTATCCCTTCATCAATTCCTGACAGAGCCCAGCTGGAGAACGAGAAGAAGAAACGAGAGCATGCAGAGAAAGAGAAGGAGAGAATAGAGCGAGAGAAGGACGAGCTGATGAAGAGACTGAGGCTGATCGAGAACCAGACGATGAGGGCCCAGGAAGGTACCAGTCTGCCTCTTCCCACAGCTCCCCTGATCTTCAACCCTCTAACTTTCCTCCTGTCTCTGTACTAGTTAGTGTACACGCTATAATACCAAATACATTCAACATTCATGCAATATCTGCACCTCTTATTTGCCATAGGGGAGTTATATATTTACTTTGTATTTAAAATCTTTATTGACCCAGGGCAATATCAGGTGCAAATGTTGCACTGTTGCAAATGCTAGGTAAACCTGCCTCTGTCGTCACCTGGAGTGTTTTCATGGTGTTGATATGATGTGGGCTCTAAATGGGGCTGTTGGTTGGTCAGTGTCAGTCAGGATGCCAATGGGACCTAACCCTAACCTTCTAGACTGGTCCTCACTGCACCACGGTACTAAACTAATTTCTTACTTCTTATAGAACTGTTCTCAGCACCAGGTAAACATTAAGTCCACTCAGAAACACTTATTTAAACCTCCCCCCCTCTCAACACTACCATCTGATCTTATAGACTTGGGCGGTGTGTTGAGAGAGAGACATCCACATTGTGTTCCAGTGGTATAGACTGACTTGGGCGGTGTGTTGAGAGAGAGACATCCACATTGTGTTCCAGTGGTATAGACTGACTTGAGCGGTGTGTTGAGAGAGAGGGAGACAGCCACATTGTGTTCCAGTGGTATAGACTGACTTGGGCGGTGTGTTGAGAGAGAGAGGGAGACAGCCACATTGTGTTCCAGTGGTATAGACTGACTTGGGCGGTGTGTTGAGAGAGAGGGAGACAGCCACATTGTGTTCCAGTGGTATAGACTGACTTGGGCGGTGTGTTGAGAGAGAGAGGGAGACAGCCACATTGTGTTCCAGTGGTATAGACTGACTTGGGCGGTGTGTTGAGAGAGAGGGAGACAGCCACATTGTGTTCCAGTGGTATAGACTGACTTGGGCGGTGTGTTGACAGAGAGACATCCACATTGTGTTCCAGTGGTATAGACTGAATTGGGCGGTGTGTTGACGGAGAGACATCCACATTGTGTTCCAGTGGTATAGACTGACTTGGGCGGTGTGTTGACAGAGAGATATCCACATTGTGTTCCAGTGGTATAGACTGACTTGGGCGGTGTGTTGACAGAGAGACATCCACATTGTGTTCCAGTGGTATAGACTGACTTGGGCGGTGTGTTGACAGAGCGACATCCACATTGTGTTCCAGTGGTATAGACTGACTTGGGCGGTGTGTTGACGGAGACATCCACATTGTGTTCCAGTGGTATAGACTGACTTGGGCGGTGTGTTGACAGAGAGACATCCACATTGTGTTCCAGTGGTATAGACTGACTTGGGCGGTGTGTTGACAGAGAGACATCCACATTGTGTTCCAGTGGTATAGACTGACTTGGGCGGTGTGTTGACAGAGAGACATCCACATTGTGTTCCAGTGGTATAGACTGACTTGGGCGGTGTGTTGACAGAGAGACATCCACATTGTGTTCCAGTGGTATAGACTGACTTGGGCGGTGTGTTGACAGAGAGACATCCACATTGTGTTCCAGTGGTATAGACTGACTTGGGCGGTGTGTTGACAGAGAGACATCCACATTGTGTTCCAGTGGTATAGACTGACTTGGGCGGTGTGTTGACAGAGAGACATCCACATTGTGTTCCAGTGGTATAGACTGACTTGGGCGGTGTGTTGACAGAGAGACATCCACATTGTGTTCCAGTGGTATAGACTGACTTGGGCGGTGTGTTTACAGAGAGACATCCACATTGTGTTCCAGTGGTATAGACTGACTTGGGCGGTGTGTTGACGGAGAGACATCCACACTGTGTTCCAGTGGTATAGACTGACTTGGGCGGTGTGTTGACGGAGAGACATCCACATTGTGTTCCAGTGGTATAGACTGACTTGGGCGGTGTGTTGACGGAGAGACATCCACATTGTGTTCCAGTGGTATAGACTGACTTGGGCGGTGTGTTGACGGAGAGACATCCACATTGTGTTCCAGTGGTATAGACTGACTTGGGCGGTGTGTTGACAGAGAGACATCCACATTGTGTTCCAGTGGTATAGACTGACTTGGGCGGTGTGTTGACAGAGAGACATCCACATTGTGTTCCAGTGGTATAGACTGACTTGGGCGGTGTGTTGACAGAGAGACATCCACATTGTGTTCCAGTGGTATAGACTGACTTGGGCGGTGTGTTGACAGAGAGACATCCACATTGTGTTCCAGTGGTATAGACTGACTTGGGCGGTGTGTTGACAGAGAGACATCCACATTGTGTTCCAGTGGTATAGACTGACTTGGGCGGTGTGTTTACAGAGAGACATCCACATTGTGTTCCAGTGGTATAGACTGACTTGGGCGGTGTGTTGACGGAGAGACATCCACACTGTGTTCCAGTGGTATAGACTGACTTGGGCGGTGTGTTGACGGAGAGACATCCACATTGTGTTCCAGTGGTATAGACTGACTTGGGCGGTGTGTTGACGGAGAGACATCCACATTGTGTTCCAGTGGTATAGACTGACTTGGGCGGTGTGTTGACGGAGAGACATCCACATTGTGTTCCAGTGGTATAGACTGACTTGGGCGGTGTGTTGAGAGAGAGACATCCACATTGTGTTCCAGTGGTATAGACTGACTTGGGCGGTGTGTTGAGAGAGAGACATCCACATTGTGTTCCAGTGGTATAGACTGACTTGGGCGGTGTGTTGACGGAGAGACATCCACATTGTGTTCCTGTGGTATAGACTGACTTGGGCGGTGTGTTGAGAGAGAGACATCCGCATTGTGTTCCAGTGGTATAGACTGACTTGGGCGGTGTGTTGACAGAGAGACATCCACATTGTGTTCCAGTGGTATAGACTGACTTGGGCGGTGTGTTGACGGAGACATCCACATTGTGTTCCAGTGGTATAGACTGACTTGGGCGGTGTGTTGACAGAGAGACATCCACATTGTGTTCCAGTGGTATAGACTGACTTGGGCGGTGTGTTGACAGAGAGACATCCACATTGTGTTCCAGTGGTATAGACTGACTTGGGCGGTGTGTTGACAGAGAGACATCCACATTGTGTTCCAGTGGTATAGACTGACTTGGGCGGTGTGTTGACAGAGAGACATCCACATTGTGTTCCAGTGGTATAGACTGACTTGGGCGGTGTGTTGACAGAGACATCCACATTGTGTTCCAGTGGTATAGACTGACTTGGGCGGTGTGTTGACGGAGAGACATCCACATTGTGTTCCAGTGGTATAGACTGACTTGGGCGGTGTGTTGACAGAGAGACATCCACATTGTGTTCCAGTGGTATAGACTGACTTGGGCGGTGTGTTGACAGAGAGACATCCACATTGTGTTCCAGTGGTATAGACTGACTTGGGCGGTGTGTTGACAGAGAGACATCCACATTGTGTTCCAGTGGTATAGACTGACTTGGGCGGTGTGTTGACAGAGAGACATCCACATTGTGTTCCAGTGGTATAGACTGACTTGGGCGGTGTGTTGACAGAGAGACATCCACATTGTGTTCCAGTGGTATAGACTGACTTGGGCGGTGTGTTGACAGAGAGACATCCACATTGTGTTCCAGTGGTATAGACTGACTTGGGCGGTGTGTTGACAGAGAGACATCCACATTGTGTTCCAGTGGTATAGACTGACTTGGGCGGTGTGTTGACAGAGAGACATCCACATTGTGTTCCAGTGGTATAGACTGACTTGGGCGGTGTGTTGACAGAGAGACATCCACATTGTGTTCCAGTGGTATAGACTGACTTGGGCGGTGTGTTGACAGAGAGACATCCACATTGTGTTCCAGTGGTATAGACTGACTTGGGCGGTGTGTTGACAGAGACATCCACATTGTGTTCCAGTGGTATAGACTGACTTGGGCGGTGTGTTGACAGAGAGACATCCACATTGTGTTCCAGTGGTATAGACTGACTTGGGCGGTGTGTTGACAGAGAGACATCCACATTGTGTTCCAGTGGTATAGACTGACTTGGGCGGTGTGTTGACAGAGAGACATCCACATTGTGTTCCAGTGGTATAGACTGACTTGGGCGGTGTGTTGACAGAGACATCCATGTTGTTTTCTTTTTGTTCCATACTGTTTTTACTGTTGTGTGCGGGTCCTCTCTCACTTTTTATAGGCATTTCCTGCCTGTTATATAATTTTTCCTTTGTCGTTTTGTTCTTACAGTCAATCACATTATTTGTGAGATCATGGCTGACCAAGCATCCCATTGGTCACATTGTAAAAATTGTGGGTGCTGCTGGACATGGTTTGAGGAAGAACAGCGAAAAGGGTTGTTTTTTGAGACGGGCTAACGGACTTTGTGTATTTTGTTCATGGTCACAGAGTTGGAGGAGCAGACACGCAGGGCCCTGGAGCTGGAGCAGGAGAGGAAGAGAGCCAGGGAGGAGGCGGAGAGGCTGGAGAGGGAGAGACAGGCAGCGGAGGAGGCCAAGGCAGAGCTGGCCAGGCAGGCCGCTGACCAGATGAAGAACCAGGAACAGCTGGCCGCTGAGCTGGGCGAGTTCACCGCCAAAATAGCCCTGCTGGAGGAAGCCAAGAGGAAAAAGGAAGAGGAGGCCACTGAATGGCAGCAGAAGGTAACCACCTCCCTACATTCTACACTGTGTCCTGGTTACAATATAGACTACACTGTATAGAATCAGTCAGTTGTAGGTTGTACTGAAATGTTCTATAACGTTGCACCTTCCTGAATAAGTCCCATAACTCACCTTCTCCCCAGGCCATCTCAGCCCAGGACGACCTGGAGAAGACCAAGGAGGAGCTGAAGACTGTGATGACGATCCCGTCGACACCAGCGGGCGGCTCCACGGAGAGCGAGCACGAGGAGCAGGACGAGAACCACGCTGAGGACGCCGCCGAGCTCTCCCTGGAGGGCGTGAGCGCCCTGGACCTGCGCAGTGAGGAGGAGCGCGTCACCGAGGCCCAGAAGAACGAGCGTCTCAAGAAGCAGCTGCAGGTCAGTCCCCTCTGACCTTTAACCCCAAGACCTGATGACCTCCCCTTAAAGGGCTTTCTTTAGTTGCTGGGTGGCGTTAACTGTCATTGAGAGGTTTCAATCAATCAACCCTCTCTCTACCCCCCCTTTCTCCATCTCTCTCTACCCCCCATTTCTCCATCTCTCTCTACCCCCCATTTCTCCATCTCTCTCTACCCCCCATTTCTCCATCTCTCTCTACCCCCCCCTTTCTCCATCTCTCTCTACCCCCCCTTTCTCCATCTCTCTCTACCCCCCCTTTCTCCATCTCTCTCTACCCCCCATTTCTCCATCTCTCTCTACCCCCCATTTCTCCATCTCTCTCTACCCCCCTTTCTCCATCTCTCTCTACCCCCCCTTTCTCCATCTCTCTCTACCCCCCCTTTCTCCATCTCTCTCTACCCCCCCTTTCTCCATCTCTCTCTACCCCTCCCTTTCTCCATCTCTCTCTACCCCTCCCTTTCTCCATCTCTCTCTACCCCTCCCTTTCTCCATCTCTCTCTACCCCTCCCTTTCTCCATCTCTCTCTACCCCTCCCTTTCTCCATCTCTCTCTCTACCCCTCCCTTTCTCCATCTCTCTCTCTACCCCTCCCTTTCTCCATCTCTCTCTCTACCCCTCCCTTTCTCCATCTCTCTCTCTACCCCTCCCTTTCTCCATCTCTCTCTCTACCCCTCCCTTTCTCCATCTCTCTCTCTACCCCTCCCTTTCTCCATCTCTCTCTCTACCCCTCCCTTTCTCCATCTCTCTCTCTACCCCTCCCTTTCTCCATCTCTCTCTCTACCCCTCCCTTTCTCCATCTCTCTCTCTACCCCTCCCTTTCTCCATCTCTCTCTCTACCCCTCCCTTTCTCCATCTCTCTCTCTACCCCTCCCTTTCTCCATCTCTCTCTCTACCCCTCCCTTTCTCCATCTCTCTCTCTACCCCTCCCTTTCTCCATCTCTCTCTCTACCCTCTCCCTTTCTCTCCTCCACCAGGTGTTGAGCTCGGAGCTGGCTGAAGCCATAGACGATACCATGAAGACCCAGAATGACATGCTTCACGCGGAGAACGTGAAGGCCGGGAGAGACAAGTACAAGACCCTACGTCAGATCCGCCTGGGCAACACCAAGCAGCGCATCGACGAGTTTGAGTCCATGTGATCTGTTCTGGGTTCCCCCATCCGTTCGTTGGCGACTCGCTTTTCGCCAAAACAACAGGCGCTGTCCCTCCTACACTCCCCCCTTTTCCCCGTACCCATACCCGCAAAGGTTCCAGAGGGCACGGCCGCCACCGCCTCAAACTTTGCCAAAGCTCTGCCCGCATCTCCATCAGGAATCGGGCGCAAGCAACGCTTTGCACCGTTCCGAAAGTGGTATTCTCCTTGTATTGCAAAGAATGCGTCTGTGCTTTGCTTTCAAATATCTAATGTGGAGACACAAGAAAAACCAAAATGGGAAAGATTGGATTTTTAAGCGAACAGGGCCATGGGAAGCTTTGTTGTTCTTGCCAGAAAGCTAGTATGCAATGCTTTAGTATTACTGACTCGGTTGTCTTCAACTGAACGTATTGATGCTGTCTGGTACTTTCAAAACCTTTTTGCTTTTGTTCTGATCTATGGTTCTGACACGTTTTATTGAAGCCCTGTTTGTTAAGTTCTCTGTTCTCATTGTTAACTTTGAAGGTAGATTGGTCCGAGGCTGGTAGAGGCTTGTGTTAGGGGCTCGATCCATTCAGTTATGTTGTGAACAATTTTCAAAACATTTCATTGTTTTAAAAGAAATGAGCCTATGGGTAACGGGGTTGACGTGTTATGCTCGACCCACTGTCTTCTACCACAAAATGGCCAAAAAGAGTGGAACAAGCTCTCCTGCTTTTACACTATGATTTGACGATTAGATATTCAATGTTTTCTATTGTAGAAAAATACATTTAGAAAGGAATATTTTCACCATATTAAAGTGAGAGTTCAGTTGTCGTAACAGGGTTGACCTTAATGAGAGACCAGGTTTTTTTTGTAACCTTAAAATGAATCACTAATCGCATGAAATAAAGTCTTCAGAAATGACTTTGTCAAAGCAACAAAATAACTATTGCTTAACAATGATGGTGAAAACCTGGAGAAACTGATGTTAACTGGGTTAAAGTCTCCCGGGAAGTCGGAGGCGAGTGACGAATTTTGCCACTAAGTCTTTATTCATATAAAAATCAGATTTATTGAATTTACCATGTGGTTTATATTAAAGGGCACTTCATTTGAAAAGAACAGGCTTTTAAAATGTCTATATTGATTCACCATTTCTACTTAAAATATCAAAGGGATGCAAAAGGAAGTCATTTTGTGGAACGACCCTACTATCTAGACTCTGAGCATCAGTGCAAAGCCACTACACCAGTCTTGAGGAGAGGTGTGAGGCTTGATGTCATACTGTTGTAGTGAAACACATTTGGTCTGAGATGAGCTGATAGTATGATGGAGATAAGCTAAATGGTTAGGTGCGTCTGCGACAGACATGTAGGAAGAGAGAGCGAAAGCTGTTAGTTTAGCTCCTGTGAGCTGACTCCTAATGTTTCATGTCCAGTCACCATAGATGGTTTCCTCTGCCTACCAGCTCACAAAGGCCTGGAAAAGACAGAGATGCTTAAGTGTTGTGAGAGTGCCAGTATTGTCTGTCTGCATAGTAGTAACTTTTGAACAGGTATACCAT
Source organism: Salvelinus namaycush (assembly GCF_016432855.1). Taxonomy (NCBI): domain Eukaryota; kingdom Metazoa; phylum Chordata; class Actinopteri; order Salmoniformes; family Salmonidae; genus Salvelinus; species Salvelinus namaycush. The sequence goes on from NC_052346.1 coordinate 12,498,077, forward strand.
GGTCTTTCTGGCTGGAGAGCCCATGAAAACGTCAGTCCTCATCGGAGAACAGAGCTCTACCTCAATACTGTAACCATGGTGACTGACCAAACAAACACTCGGTCTCAAATCCCCTCCCACAGATTGAGTTTTGACTGTGGCTTGACTAGTTCAGACTAGGAGGCGATGTAGCTTTATTGGTTAACATTTCAACTGAAATGAGTGCTATTTTTATGCCAGATGTACTTTCAAGCGATGACGCATTGAAGTGTCACTAGTGGAGACAATTGATTAAAAAATGATATTAAGTTTGGAGCTAGTTTTACATGGTGGTCTCTGAGATATCTACCTTGTGTTACTACCTTCTGTTACTGAAGTTTCTCTGAACTGTAACTACACCTAAATTATACAGAAGATCAAAGGTCACGCAAGCCAATCCAACACCGAGGACACGGCTGTGAGTCTGTAGTGGACTGTTCTGATACTGTGCAGTAGTAAGGTTGAGGACTGCAGTGACCCAGGCTGTGTAGACAGGGTGTCTGTCCTGTGGAGCTGGTTTGACTGGTTATTGTTAAGTGCTGTTTGGACTCGGGACCTGCATCTGCCGACAGCCAACTGGGGCCAGAATAGGACCGTCATGTTTCTCCTCTGCTGCTGGACAGATCTGCTCACCATTTTCTCTGCCACAGCTGTCAGCAGGATGGATGGAAACTCAATGGCAGAGTGCCACCATTTTAGGACTGTGAAGAGACAGACCAGTGCAGATGTTAGAGGTGAATGTGCCCCCCTATTTATACGCTCTCATTAGAGGGACCCAGCCTCTTGGGGGCAAACCCCCCCCCCCCCCCCATATCTCAATCTTATAATTCTGCAGATTTAAATGTTATGTTCAGTGGGAATAGAGAACAGGCCAATAAAAACATTTTCAGACTTTGATCTTTTCTCACACAACCTTTTTACTCACTCCAAATCAAATTAACTCCAGCTTTGTGGATAAATGTTACTGGTGCGTTTTGAATGAACCCGAGTGTTCAGTTTTTTTTATTTGCAATTGGATGGAATGTATTATGCTACACTAGACAGCTGGTTTAAGTTGAGATCTTAAAGCCAGAGTTTTAATAAAATAAAGCACTTGTTTGGATCCGGAGGACACTGAAGGGGCTTGACCCAAACCTGCCTTTTCGTTAACCCAGTGAGTGTCCAAATATAGGGGTTGTATTTGCCATAGCAGGTGAAAAAACTGTGCTTCCAACTTATTTTTGTAATGTGTTCCAAGATCAAACTATCTACCAGCATGCATCAGTAGCTCACTAGAGGTGAAAATAAATCCTCTACATGCCAGCATCCCCCATATTTAGGGCAGGGTGCATTGAGTTGGGCTTTTCCCATTGGCTGAGCCTGTTAGCCCGCTTGTGTCGCCTCCAATGAGAGCCAGTGTCAGTGATGCCTGTGTTGGAACCAGCTGTCACGTATGCGGTTCAGTTTTTCCTTATGTTCATACTAGTGTTTCTGTAAGATAAAGGCCCGGATGGAGCTTAGTCCATTGGTTTCACAATAAAAGTTTAAAATGAAGTTGCCTTTATCTTTTTTATATTGTATATATGTAACATATAGTATTGGTTTAAATGATTGGTACCTCTGACACCAGTAAAAGTTATGTTGATAAGTGATTTTGAATGTCAGTGATTCTTTAGACATGAACCTCGAACAAAACTGTTCATTCATGGTTTAATTAATGCAGTGCAGACGCCATCTTGATGTTTAGTTATAACAAGAACATACAATGAGCAGTTCATCTTTTGATCGGAAAATGTTTATTTTCTCACTGTCCACTAACATCTGATCACATCAGGAAATGTAAAGCCAAATTAACAGCACTAATTGCCATTGACTTGTTGCACATCAAATGTTTGGCTCGTTGGTGTTTTTCTTTATTTGAACTTGTTCAAACAGCTTGGCATCGAGGGCAGAATGAAACCAGAGACATTGCATCTTTCCCATTATGGCGTCAGATCACGGGCAGCGTCATTGTGGCCGTCTCCATTTTGAAGTAGTCAATTTTCTTCTAGGGTGCACACTGCCACCTAGAGTGTGTTTTGAAATGGCATAAAGCCATGGTTGGTGATATGTTTCCTCACAAGTATAATTCATTGGTTGACCCCTCCTGACGACCTGGATGGAATTATGTGATCCTTCCTAAACCCATAGGAAGTCCCACCCAGCTGACTTCTTCAAACTCGTGAAAGACCTCAAAGGCGCTGCCCATGCTAAAACATGCTTTTGGGCACTAGAGTCTATCTCTGGATGAAACCCTGTCAGTCCGTGGGCAGAGTATGCAGGTGAGTCAAATAAAAGGCCTTGTGGGTGGTTAAAGGGAGTCACACACAGGGTTGCCAGTTCAAATCCCGATGATACTTTTCTTTTCCAACATAATAATAGTCTAAATGAACAGCTTTAAATATGTGAAAAAACAAGCGTGGTGCCCTCCCCCCTGTTGGTGTAGTGGACTAGGCACTGGGACCAGAAGGTCACAGGTTCTAATCTTGATGATGCCGGGGGATTGAAGCCTGTTTTTTTTAACCCAACCCTAAACTTAACAAATCACATTTTTCTGCCCTCAGAATTAGATCAAAGGAAAACTCCAATCTGTAATATAGTAAATGTTATTCCAAGTACATGAAATTCTGTCGAAATGAGAGTTAAGACTGCATTTCCAACAAAACAAGGACAACCAATTGTTAATGAAGAATACAAAGCCAATACTATATTTGATAGGCACGAAGTTGTCAAGCAAATATACAACAGAACTGATAAATCAAGCACAAAGAAAATATGATACAAGAACACTTGAAGAAAACATGGCTGACGCTTTATTTTAAGGGTCCGTAATAAACTAAGTTAATTATATGGCATTTACAAACAGTACATACCATTTATTAATCATAGTTCATACACAAATGTATATATATCCTGTGCTGTCAGTTTATTTTACCAGGTACTGCTGAAATGTCTATCAATGTCAAACCCATCTTTTTGGGAGAAATTACACTGGTCACTCAAAACATTATAAAGTATAAATAGCACTCACTTTAGATTAGGGGCTGCAAAAAGACAACTAATGTTTAGTAAATTGGTTATAAATGTGGGGAAAATGATTATTAAATGGTGAACACACTTTATAAATGACTTCAATGGTTTATTACGGTCGATTAAAATAAAGTGTCACCAAAACATGCATAACAGTTTGCTGAACATGGTTCAGAGTATTTGATGTGTCATTAGCACAATGCCGTGTAAAGGCATTACTTTTTGCCCACGTCCGGGCCCTCACTGACACACGGTGCCAGAGAGGTTTTTCATTACAAAACAAAATTAATATTTTTTTACCGACCCACGCATATTTCATTTCACCTAGCTGGCCACTTGGGTTCAACCCAGCCTAGGCTATTCTCCATCCCAAAAAGTCAGAATACCTCACCTTTTTTCATGTATCTAATTTGATTAATATTTCTAAACAAACCATGTCTAAAAATAATCAAATGTTGCCTGGAATATCTCATACAGTATTATAGTTTAAAATGCACCAGCTATATATAAACAGCTTTTCATGAATCGATTACACACCTACGGATATATATACAGGTATATAATCCTAAATGAACGATACAATTTGTATCAACAAAGAAAGGCTTTCTGTCTACCAGGGATTGTGCCGGTAACTGTAACAGATTGTCAACATCAAGCCAAGTGCTCTGAGCCCTTTGGATAGGTATTCAGGAAAAACAGCCAAAGGGAATTGACTTGGGATTTGAGCTCGAGTCTACCGTGTCTGTAGCAGCTGCAGGCTTGGAGCCAAAACGAGGGGTCAGAGACATCCCTTACTAAAACAAGACAAGGTCGACGAACGTGCCCGTCTCTACAACTACTGCAAGACATTCTCTCAACTCAGAAGACTAACTCAGCCACCTACTATCACAACAACAGGCACAAACAGAACACACAGCACTGAAAAACAGAGAAACAAATCAATTAGACCGATTGAACACAGAAGATATACACATCCCCAACAACCAAGATTCTGTTGATAAATGGTGGTCAATTTGGGGGTGAATGTTTCCAAATGGAGTAGAAAATATAGAATAGAAGTAAGATTAGGCATATAATCAGATCCCTCGGATTCCAGTTATTTCTAAAATGTTTCAAACAGCGGAGGAAAAAGTGACTTGGAAATCAACGCATATCCTCACTTGCACATGATTAACACTAAGTTATCCACAAACAAATGTACAGTCAAACCCTTATATTGTCAAAACTACAACTAACTGTTGTTATGAATAGGGAGAGAGTAGTAGGCTAGCTGGACTTAGTAGCCGGACTGGGACTTCTCAGCCAAGATGGCGGCAGCTAGCTGCTGGGCGTCCGTCACATGGGGGTTCCTCCCCATAACCCGGCCCACCAGCTCAGAGGGGAAGATGTTACACAGGTTGAGGTAGACCTTCCCCCGCACCTCCCCGTACCGGCTCAGGGCGGGGGGCTCCTGGTGCATGTGGTGGGGGGGCATGGACGGGTGGGATGGCTGAGGGGCATGGGATGGGTGAGGGGGCTGAGAGGGGTGAGGGGGGTAGGGTTGGTGGTAAGAGTGTGTGGTCTGTCCCCATGGAGATGTGTGTCCCCAGCCTACATCGTGGGTCTCCGGTAGACTCTGGTAAGTCTCATAGCGGGACTGAGGGGGTTGGCTGCAGTAGGGATCCCAGGAGAAGGCTTTCCTGGGGGGCAGCAGGGAGCGTTCGTACAGCCGGGAGTCTGACAGCGTCTCCAGCCCCGTGTTGGCCAGGCAGCGGCCCAGAGGGGAGCCAGCAGGGTAGGGGCCGGACTGGGACACAGAGGGGTAGTCTCCAGGGCAGCTGGAGCGGGCGCCTACGGCCTGGTGCTGGAGGGGAGGCGGGAGGGGGTACAGAGGGCGCTTCAGGTGGGGGTCAGGGGGCTCGTCGTGAGGGAAGCTGTGGCCCCGTGCCAGGCTCTGGTGATAGCCATAGAGGACAGAGGTGTGGGTGTGGGAGGAGGGGTGGGGGTGGTGTGGCTCGAGCAGGGGGGCAGAGTGTTGAGAGTACAGGCGGTTGTGTTGATGGTGCTGATGATGCTGATGGTGGATGTATTTGTCCAGCAGAGGGCCGGGGCAGCACAGACAGGAGGCTCTCTCTCCGTACGAGTCACATCCGCTGCTGCCACAGTCTGACGAGCCCAGCAGACGCAGGTCCGTGTCCAGCGGGAAGCGGGACTCCGGACTCCTCCGTGCTGCCAGGCCAGAGTGGGCCGGCGTCACTGAGTAGTAGCTCAGATCTGGAGGGTCACAGCTGGAGGAGTAGGGGTCAGGGTGGGGGTGCGGCAGGGTCATGTAGGGTGTGTCCCTGCCCAGGCTCGGTGGCTGTTCCTGGGGGTCGCTGAGGGCAGAGGGGGGTCCTCCAGGGGCAGGGGACAGAGTAACACTCCCACTACAACAACTACTCCCACTACTACTACTGAGGCTGTTGCATTTCTCAGCGTGTCTCAGCTTGCCCTCTGCCTCGCCGTAGGACAGCGCCCGGATGCTGGGGTCACACTGCCTTTTGGGGGCAGAACCTCTTTTGGTACCCATCGCTACATTGTTGGGCACGCTGTGGCTCTTCACCAGCCCGGCCTCGCCAGCCTGGCCCTTGGCGCTAGTAGAGGTGGCAGAGGTCTTGGCGCTGGCACGCAGCTCGTCTGCCACCGAGCGCTGGCACTGGGCACTCCTCTCCGGGTGGTAGTACTTACACTTGTGGCCGTAAGTGCACTTCTTGCCTAAAGAAAGGGGGAGAAAGGATAGGGAACTGGTTAGCACACAGGCTAGTGATGATTTTTTATTTAATTTTACCTTTATTTAACTAGGCAAGTCAGTTAAGAACAAATTCTTATTTTCAATGACGGCCTAGGAACAGTGGGTTAACTGCCTTGTTCAGGGGCAGAACGACAGATTTGTACCTTGTCAGCTCGGGTATTCGAACTTGCAACCTTTCGGTTACTAGTCCAACACTCTAACCACTAGGCTAACCTGCCGCCATGATGCGGCAGTGGTTCACTTAGAAAGTAGCAACCCAATGCATCTTCAGCACCAGTTGCTGGAAGTCATCCAGCTGATGAAGAAATGATTCATTCACATTATAACACTGGGAGAAGTCTTCGTCATAAACATGGTCAAGTGATAAACATATTAAAGAGTTAATAATAATGGCGGGGCCCACCGTAAGGACAGGGCTGCTTCTTGTGCTCTGGCATGATGGGACGTTTCCTCAGGAAGTTCTCCAGACTGGGACCATGACGACCTAGAGGGTCATCAGGAGGCATGAACCTGGGAGGGAGGGGAGAGTGAGAGAGAGGGAGGAGCGAGAGCGAGGGAGGAGAGGAGAGCGAGGGAGGAGAGAGAGCGAGGGAGGAGAGAGAGAGCGAGGGAGGAGAGAGAGCGAGGGAGGGGAGGAGAGAGAGCAAGGGAGGGTAGGAGAGAGAGCGAGGGAGGGGAGGAGAGAGAGCGAGGGAGGGGAGGAGAGAAAGCGAGGGAGGGAGGAGAGAAAGCGAGGGAGGAGTGAGAGCGAGGGAGGAGAGAGGGAGGGGAGGAGAGAGAGCGAGGGAGGGGAGGAGAGAGAGCGAGGGAGGGGAGGAGAGAGAGCGAGGAGAGAGAGCGAGGGAGGGGAGAGCGAGGGAGGGGAGGAGAGAGAACGAGGGAGGGGAGGAGCGAGGGAGGGAGGGAGAAAGGAGTGGAGAGAGAGTATTACCATATTAACATACTTAATCCTATACAGCCAAGTATTAACATAATGAACATCATACCACTTCTAGGCTAAAGAAGATGGACACTAAGCCGGAGCCGTATCACTCCTTCCTTACTTGTCATTGACAAACGAGTACATGAGCAGCCGCTCGTCAATTAACTTCTTCCACTCTGGCTTCTCACTGGCCAGGTCGCGGTAGTTGTCGTTGGAGACGATGATGCCGTCGGACTCGTAGGCCAGCTTGACGATGAAACGGTCGTCATAGCAGACCACCCGGCGACCCTGGACCCGACGAGACGGAGTGAACACCAAGATCTTGTCCTTCTCCAGACGACGTAAGATATCCTGGTCTAGAGAGATGGAGAGAATTGGAGAACCGTGTAATCCAGTAAGCACTGAGGCCCATCTGACATATGTATGTGAACTCTCAGGTGTGTTTGTGTTTACCTGTGATGAGGGCGTCAGGGCGGGACTGCTCTTTCTTCCAGGATGGCACAAACACAGTGATGTCACGGTGACCTCGCTCCAGGAACCAATCAACAGCCAGCTGGATGCCGTAGCAGGAGAACACCTCTTTATTGCCGTGGCTACCAGAGATGGAGACAGACGTTAACTACCTTACAGGCTCTAACATCATATCAACAATATGTAGGTGACTTTGACAACAGTTACACAACTACCTTTACAACGGGCTACAATGGAGGAAATAGCCATTGTGCGTTTTCTGTAATCAAGATGACCGTCTATGGTTCATAGACCCTCACCTCATTGCCACGTTGCTACCGTCCAGGACGACGGGCCGCAGGTTGTCCTTATCAGACAGACCTCCTCCTGGGGGACAAGGGGAGTCTGTCCTCCCCTGCTGCGCCTCCACATACCCACAGGAAGAAGAGGAGGAAGAGGAGGAGCAGGTGGAGGGGGCGGTCTGTGAAGCCGTGGACCCAGTCAGCTGTTGGTTTGTCTCGACCTTACGGCCCAGTTTGACCAGCTCTCCCAGTATGTCGTTGATGAGTGTGTACGGCCCCAGCTTGGCCAGCACCAGCCGCACCAGCTCCTCGGTGTAGCCCAGCTTCAGAGCAAACTCCAGCTTGGACTGGTACTCCCTCAGGGCTTCCCCGGATGAAGGCTCCCCCGACGGAGGGTCAGGAGGCCCCTCGGACCCCAGGTCCACACAGGGAGTCCTGCACAGAGGTTGGTGGGTGTTGGGAACAGGCACTCCATCTAGCTCAGATACGGACCCTCTTCCAGCCGGGTTAGAACCGGTGCTGTTTCGGGCTGGCTCCGGGTCACTGTCGAACCCAGCGCTCTCCTCCCCCACCACCTCCCCCTCCTTCCCCCCAGGCGTGGACAAGCTGCAACTGCCACTGCCCTTGCAGGCCTCTTCCTCCTCCTCGCCCCGCTCCATACTGGGCCCTGTATCGGCGCCAGCCTGCCTGCTGACGGAGCCTTCGATGTGGAGGTACTCTAAATCCAGCCCCAGGTCAAGGATGCGGCCTGCTCCATCCTCCTCCGGATGGTCCTTCAGGCCCATGAATCTGTCACAAACATCCAGCTCTGGGCTGAGGCCTGACCCGGAGGACCACTCCCACCACTTCTACCCCCGTCTTACCGTGTCCATGGCATGAGCGCCTGAGAGAGAGAGAGAGAGAGAGAGAGAGAGATGTAAAAGAGCGAGTTAAATGGATGGTTCAAAACGATTGGAAGAGTATTTCAGTGAGTAAAGCCCAAGGACGAACTGAGATCCATTAGACAAGGCTTGACTTCAGATCAAAAACAATAGGAGGGAATCCATGCTCATAAAATGTCTTGTTAAAGTTCGGATCTCACGAGACATATATCTCCTACACACCTCTGGTGTCAGTAACCTGATGAGAAACTTCAACGGACTTGACTATCAACACCTGGGAGATTAATTTCTTGGTTTTAGTGAGGATAGGTAGACGGAGCTGTGAGCTTCACCCGAGAGAGAGAGACAGAATAATAGAATATACTAAACTAATGATCCTCAATAAACCAATATTTGACACTTTTGGACAAATTGTACTGCAATAAATACAGAACTTGACATATGCTCTGCGACAGACTGCTGTCTTAGGAAACATATGGGAACTATTGTATGTTTTTTTAGTAAAATAAGACCATGTCTAGGCTACTCAAACACTGAACCTAATTTGGTTGTTGGATGTGACTAGCTGACCTGAGCCGAGCTCCCCAGCAGGGCACAGATTGGCTGAGACAAAGAGGGGTGCGTTCCTGGGGGTGCCCTGTCCTAATTAAGGGGTTCCCGCTCTTTTAGAGGGGCCAGCCACGGCGTGCCGCCTCTCACCCAGCCCACGTCACAACACATCAATCTCAAGGGGAACAGAGGATGCTCTGTTTAAACACAAATAGCCGTTGTGTGTTGGGCTAAGGCCTGACTCCCCCCGTGCTTCAGGAGCATATGGTTCCTCCCCTGAGGAAGAGTCACTCTTTGAACACTAAAGGAACAGGAAGTAAATCAATAGAGACACTCAGGCCTCAATGGTAACCAATAGGGTGGCAGAATTTGATCACTTGCAAGTTGCAATGAGGAAATATTAGGTCTGTTCCTCGAAGATAGGGCACCATGGTACTTGGGGTAGTTTCCATTTCAATCCAGTCATTTCAGGAGTCATTTCAGCATTGAAATACCAATTCAATGGAAAAATCCTCACTTAAAATAAATGGCCCTTTTCAATTTTTGAAGAGAGGTTTCAATAGATCTCTTGTATTGTGAAATGGATTTGAAGACACCAACCTGGATGGGCACTATATAAACAACTGCATATTATAATATCACAAGAAATAACAGTCAGTGTATAGCCCACAGCATCATCATTTAGCCATAACTGTGCAACAATGTGGTTACAGGGCATCATCACGTTAGCAGATACATCTGTTGAGTCTGCAGCCTGTAGCCTTTTAAAGATTACCTAAAACCTCATCCACATGTTTTCATATCTGCTAAAATTTAACATCCATTTAAAGGTGTCATGGTGGGGTGGGAGGATGGGAGTGTGTGCATTACATGAAAGAGGGCTGCTTAGCAACATGACCCAGGGTTGCTAGGCTGCAGCGGTTGAAAGAATGTCCCTTAAAAAGACAGAGCTGGAATAATTCTGTCCTTTGTGCACAAAGGAAGACCCGGGGAAGAGGGTCCACTTAAGTGTGCCTGACTGACGGTCCCCAACAATACAACTGCCAGTTGCACTCGGGGTCACCTCCGCTGCAGCCATTGTCGGGTTGATGCTCTGAGCGCCCGCCGCCTGTCCACAGCCGCACACACAGAAGGGGACTGGGTTGTGTTGTCTAGGTGACGAGCCTCTCGAAGCAACAGTCCTCCTGATGGGATGCAGAACATGCAGTGGAGGGTGTCCGCCCTGCTCTGAGGCCTTCGCTCAGCATCTTTCAACGTGTGTTCTCGCAGGCACTCAATATGACCCAGCTACCAGTTAAGGAGAGAAACAGACGGCAGAGATTTGAAAAATACTTTGGCCACAAACCCCAGAGGCTCACAGAAGCTGCTTCAGACATGCAGATAATACAATGTCGGCTAGAAACCAAAAAGCAGTTACAGAAATCTTTTGTCATGTAGCCTACAACCTTTTCCTTTGAAGAACGTAGCTCATTATCAGTGACAGCATAACTATCAAGCTGTGTGGACTATGATGTCATGCCTTGTTGGACAGCCGCCAGGCTCAACTGCCGTTTCATTCGATAGCATCTTTCAAACATCAGCCCAGAGTCCCTCCTAGTATTGGCGGTGCATTCATTGATTGAAGCACTGAAGCGGTAGGCTAATGAATATGTAACACAGGGCTTTGGGCTGGGGGGGGCAGCGGTGTGTGAGATGGGGGGGGGGGGTCTGGATTTTCCCTCCTTGGTTCTGGTGTTGATTGTGAAGAGGGGGGTGGCTGTCTGCAGAGTTGAATTATTTCCAAAGAAAAGGAAGGGTTGGCCCTGTTCAGCACTGGCTGGGAGGGATGGAGGGGGCTGAAGGCTTTGCTGCCATTAGCCAGGGCAACAGATGTCTTCTGGAACCGCAGGGGAACGAGAGCAACTTCTGGTCCTCCCCCTCTCCGTGTAGCACACTCCATGGAGCCCGCTGCGTCCGCCCCGCCAGACAGAGTCACGTGACACTAAAAGGGAGAACCTTCTCTTCTTCATCCTAAAAAGAAAACACGACATTGTCTCTTCCCCATCTCATCAGCAACACATCACTCATACGCCACCACCCAGCCAGTGACAATGTTTCTAGTACCTTCATCTCAGTGAGACAGTTTTTCCAGTAATGTTCGTCCAAAAGTATTTTGAAGCAAAGGAATTAACAAATAATTTACCTTTTAAAACCAAACTATTATCAAACTGGCCAAGTCTCCAATAGTCTCTTAGAATTCAGAACGAGGCTTAAAACACGGACATGAAGCTTAGTTTGATTCTCATTCACTTTCGGAGAGATTATTCCGTCAGAGAAAGTAAGAGGAAACAACTATACTCCACAATAACCTAAATGACAGAGTGAAGAGAAGAAAGCCTGTACAGAATAATAACTTAAAACACAAGGCCAAATCTACACTGGATTTGCTTACCAAGAAGACAGTGAATGTTCCTGAGTGGCCGAGTTAGTTTTGACTTAAATCTATTTGAAAATCTATGGCAAGACCTGAAAAGGGTTGTCTAGCAATGATTAAAGAATTAATGGGGAAATGTTGCGCAATCCAGGTGTGTAAAGCTGTAAGAGAAAGACTCACAGCTGTAATCGCTGCCAAACGTGCTTCTACAAAGTACTGACTCAGGGGTGTAAACATTTACGTAAATTAGATTTCTGTACTTCATTTTCAATAAAAGTGCAAACATTTCTAAAAACTGGTTTTCACTTTGTCATTATGGGATAGTGTGTAGATGGGTGAGAATTTGTTTATATTTAATCCATTTTGAATTCAGGCTTTAACAACAAAATGTGGAATAAGTCAAGGGGCGTGAATACTTTCTGAAGGCACTGTATATCTAGGTCAAATTCAGACTACCCCAATAGATTACTATTTTCAGAAAGAAGTGTTGCATAACTTGCTACAGCCTCCTCACGATTTGGTATTTTTCACTAAACTGTAAAACCACAATAAACTAAATGTTGAAACAAAACATGTGCACAGTCAGTGTCTCATAACATACACCCTCTCGTGCTACAAGTCCCTTAAAGAGGCTGTGAAAAGACATTGCCCCAAAGCCCTGTGAGAGCCCTATAAGAAAGAGAAACCGGTCACACAGGTGCGGGGAGACAACGTGTTCAAAGGTGACCACTCCACTGGTGAAGAGACATGCCCTTCGTCAAACATAAATCACTACACATTCCAAGGAAAAATAACACGAAGGCCTAATTGGGTACAGCTAAATACTAACATATTTGATGTCATTACAAACGCTCATGGCAACTTGTTTTTTTTTTAAAAACCTGTTATAATTCTGTCAGAAGACATAAGCCTATTGAAATTCTGCATTGAAACAGACAACATGGTTTGATGAGAAAGAGCCTAAATTGTTAGGCCTAATATCTCCACTTACCCTGACCTCAGTAAAACATCCAATGGCCAAACAAAGCAAACCTCCTTAGTAAAATGGCCTTAAGGAAATAACTTGGTTCATTCCAGCATTAGAGAAAGCTTTTAGAAGTTCATAGATCCCCCCCTGCTCAACAGATGTGAGCAAAAAATAAAGTATTTCACATTCCATACGCTTCCTACTCTTCAAACCCAAAATCCAAGGATAGTGTGTTTACCATAAGGTACAGTTTTTCCCCAAGAAAGCCAGGCAGGTTGAACAATGAGTGTCTCAACAGATGGAGCTACAATGTCGACCATTCCTCGGTTAGACACTGGCTGCCTGGCTCCACCAATGGGAGTGCAGTGACCTCACAATGAGACACACAAACGCAGGCGGGCAGGCGCATATGAACCCAGTCTCCTATAGGCACGCTTAGACAGAGATATATACACACACACACACACACACAGCCCCTGTCACTCTGAAAGGGTCTTCCCCTGTGTGAGCAATGAATCAAAGAGGGGGTGTATGGTCAATAACAGAGGCACACAAAGGGAGTCATGCAGGCAGCTGCAACATGAGGCCAGCGCTACTAGAACACTGGCCTGGGGTGAGGAACACCTGGCTAGCTGGGGAACTGCAGCAGCTCTAACCCCTTTGTTTTTGGCTTGGTTGGGGTGAGGGTCAGGGTTACACACTTCTACTGGGGTAAATCATGTTAAAAGCACTGCATGTCCTTACAGCGAATGCAAGAGGGGAAGGGGGAATCGCAGTGGGGTGAAAGGGGACAGGATGGGCATGTAGGGTGGGCTGGAATGAGTATGAAAAGGGGGACTTTTTTTTATTGTTCCAGGCGGCACACTTTAAGGGAAATGACTTGGAAGCACAAATAATTTGTTTAGTTCCTGAACTTTAAGTTGGGATAAACACTGCATGTATTTAGGCAAGTTTAAATGGAGTTGGTGGCGCTGGACAGAACTTTCTTTATAAACAAAAGTAAAATGCTCCCAACTGTGACTTGTTTATCTGACACTCACATAAGTCACTGTTGGGACTGTGAGCGTATCGGAGTTGTGTTTTAGCACTGAGTATTACCTTGGCTGTGTAATAGAACCACAGCAGCTGAGGAGAGCAGAGTAGCCCGGGCAGATGTTGGAGGGCTGGAGGCAAAAGAGTAAAGCTGGCCCATGGTACTGTATAACAGTCTAATAACATAGTAGACCAGGGATCATCAACTAGATTCAGACACGGGCCAATGTTTTCTGGAGCAGATGGTTGGAGGGCCAGAACATAATTACAAATCATTTGTAGACTGCAAATTGACCACAAGAAGTCCAAACAAATATGTTTGACTTTAACAATCATTACAAACCTCGCTTACATTTAAATACAATCAAATTCGACCCGCCAGTTGGTGAACGCTGCAGTAGCCCATTGACCGTAAGCTGCCAGCCACTCTCAGTTACAGCGGCTTAGAGACCATCTGCCCCCTCGGCTTAAAGTAAACAGGTGTCTTTACGACAACTGCTGGCGGTCCACCCAACATACTGTATAACATAGTCTAATAACACAGTAGCCCATTGACCATTAGCCACACTGTTACAGTGGCTTAGAGACCACTTGCCCCCTCGACTTAAAGTAAACAGGTGTCTTTGCAGCAACAACTGCTGGAAGTTCACCTATACCCCGATTTGCATTCTCAGCCACAAATAGCTGGCATTCCTCAAAATGGCAGGTCGTCTTCAACACAGCACTCCAAACACCACACAGTTTCAAAGGTTAGATGAAGATTTGGTTTCAAATGTTTTTTCAACAGTAATAGGCCTAGGACAATAGGCCTGAACTACGCAAATTACGGTTAAAAAGGCAAGTAGTGAAGTAGAGAGTCGGGGACACTTTTACTAGAAGACACTGCGCTACCAGTGTCAAAGGGAGCAGAAGAGGGCCGTATGGCCACTGTCATAGAATAAGGAATTAGAATAGTAATTTAATAGCATCTATGGCCACTGTGCTCTCGGACCTTTTATTTGACCCCGCTGGCTTTTCAGTTACAAGGGCCACGTCACCAATGACCTCCAGCCATCTCAGTCAACATACACATGTTCAGTAGGCACAAAACTGGATGAAAGTTGAGGAAATATTTAGAAAATAATTTTGCCCTAATAAAAAAAATAGGTTTAATAATTTTGTCCCTTTAGTTACTTTTGACCACTGACCAGTAATGGCTGCTATTGACAGGCTGCCTCCAGCCTTGGCAGAGAGGGCCAGGTCGGTGAGGAGCAGCAGCAGGAGTGTTGTGGTCCATGGGGCCAGGGTGAGGACCTGGAGGCAGGCAGGAGAAAGGGAGAGACCCTCATAGGACAGGCCAGCTGTTGGGCCAAGCAAACCCATTGCCCAGGCCAGACAACTCCCCAGTCAGCCCGCCCAATTGTGAATGGTGGCTTCTGTTTAAAAAAAAAAATCTAATCTTTCATGAGGCCTCCATGCTCATGTCTGGGGCGCAGGTGCCCCTCTCTCTTACAGCTGAATGGACAAGAGGAGACAGTGGGACACGTGCAGGCTGGCCTGGGTAACACACACGGAGCCTGTTGTGATCTAGATCGCTAAATGTCTAACTTAAAAAGCACAAGAAATTCACTCACCAGTCGTAGGTATCCAAGTTAGCGACATTAGAATCAGCAGCACTTACTTAGTGGTCCTTACATGCTCTAGTCTACAGTGCCAACAGCTGCTGGGCGTGGCATTCGACACAAAGTTGGCTAGCTAAAATGTAAAATAATTGACAGCTGCAAAATGATACCGTTTGTAGGTTACCTAACTAGTTAGCTAGCGTTGACAGGATTAGACTGCCTGCAGCATTGCTGCTTCCTTTTGAAGTTCGACGTGCAATTCATACCGAAATATTGATAGTCAGAACCACCAGTAACATCGTCCAAGCTAGCTACATACAAACGGCTAGCCAAATTTATGGCACTTGTATGTGGCCCAAACGTGAAAATGTCTTATCGTGAAACAAACCTTTCAGTTCACCTGCTGATGGTTGACATAAAACATCCGGCTCGAGTTGCCTGGGAGGAAGCTAGAGCAGACAGGCTAGAGCTAGGAGCAGTGCGTGGTACAGGGTCATCTTGTGGTGAGCTGACAGAAGTACAAGGAGTCTTTACTTGAAGATAAATTAATTAAAATGGGTTAAATTATGGAAATGTCATGCAACATTTACTTGGGGTTCTTTTACATGGTTTGTATAAATGTTACCATATTTGGAACACTTAAAATACAATATTTCCATAATGTTTCTTAGGCTCAGATTCATTTGACATTCGATTTGTTTACAGACCCACATTTATTTCACACAATAGAGAAGACTGAATGCTTTATGTTAAAGGGTTACAAAACTACCCCACACAATTTAGTAAATTACTTAGGATTTTATTCAATGGAAAAAAGACCTTGAGGAAAATACAACAATTCCCATAATACACAGAGGACATAAATTAGAGTAGCATGGTAGAAACACTTGAGGAAAACATGTCACCTGGCACCTGGGCGGCAGAGAACCTTGTCACAGCGTTGCTGCAACGTTGCCACGGCCAAGGGCACACTGCTGTGTTATGCAGGAAAATCAGTGATTTAAACTCAGAATTTTGTCATTTTTGAAAAGTGAATGAACAGAGGTCGAGGGTTATTCCTGTACATGAACCTCCAAATGATACAAAAGCTAAAAAAAAAAAAAAAAGGGATTATTGCCCTAAAATAAACCATAAATATTTATATTGATGCACATTGGTTTAACAAAACATTGCCTCTGTAAACATTTAACATAATGTGTGCATTAACTTTTATAAACCACTGCAGCCGCATAATTATAAGGGTAATAAAAATGACAGAAACAAACTAAGGAGTTAAAAATGTAATCGATACTTTCTGTAGTGGTTTGTAACACTGTTAAAATGTGTGACTTATGCCATCTTGGCATGCACCGCGTTTCACAGATGAGAAAGCATCTCATATCTATAATCTTACAGCGTTGCGTTCTTTAGAGAGGCCTGGAATCATCTCACCCAAACAGGATGTGACAGTCCACTGTAAGAGGGTCAAGCTTTGGAGGGACATGTGACCATAGAGACATTATGATTTCCATTCTTGAAAAAAAAGTTTGTCCATACACACATACAAAGAATCTAACCAGGGTGCCAGTCTATCTCAGAAGACAATGACAGTGGAGCTCCTTGCTGCTGCTTCAGACTGGCACCCTGGCTAACCAGGAAACATTAGGACAAACAAGTGCAGTCCCATTTTTCACTAGTTGGATCAAGAGACGAGAGGAAAACTAAAGAATTACAACCAGGAGCTGCTGGGGTTTGGAAAAGCTTCCAGGTTGTTGTCGTGTTGCTTTAATCCATAGCATACTACTGCCTGGACTGGGACAGACTGTACAAAACAAAATGTTCCCTTCTGCCCTCAGAGTCAAGATACTAAAATAATGCAGACAAGCTGAGGGGGTGAAGCTACCAGGCTATGGTGGTCTGATGGTATTAAAGAGTCCAACGTCGAATTACAACGATTTCACAAATGTATCAAAATGGGGGCCATGCTGCTTCATAATAGTTTTTACATGTAATAATTCAATCTCACTCAAATGTCAGATTTTGATACATTTCCTGTAGGAGTTATGAGCAAAACCTAATGCATTTGTCACAACAGATTTTACAAGTAGCGACAAACGCAAACCTGAATTCAGTGGAGGGGCCCATTAAAATGAAAAACAAACAAATCGAACCTGTGGTTGCTGATACATTTGGATATGTTGTGGATTTTAAAGCTTCATCTACAAATCGTTAAGGTATATTTAATCTTGACACTTGTTCCATTGAATACCCTGGTCATCATGCTACCAAATGGTGGGTCAAAGTCATGACCAAGACCATTCTCTAGAGTCTACTGTACATATCAACCCATTCACAGTTTGCCCAACACGACCAAGGAGAGGCAATGTGGCACGTTAAAGTTGAGGGAGGCTGGAAAAAACCCTCAGGAGTATATGGGACTGGAAAGGCCCCTATAAGGTTGCAGTGTCCTATTAAGGGTTAAGTCGACATCTTTGATGAAACTTCTCTCCACACTTTAACCCTGTTTGAACCCTTATCAAGAGGAAGGCCAGAGTGAAAAAGAGACAAAAGTTAAATTTTCAATGTCAAGCACGACCCGTTTGAAAATGCAACGGCATGTCAGTCAGAGGAACTGATCTAAGAAACTCTCAACACAGAAGTTGACCTGAACATGACCTGGACTAAACACAATAACAAACTACTGTATGACCCTTCACCTGTCTGGTGCTATAAGCTTCCCTTCCTCCGCAACAGTCTCTTTCATTCTTTTCCTCCCTCTGTCACACAATACATCCCCCCTCTCTTTTCTTCCAATAGACACACATTAACATCTACTAGTGTTTTGAATAAGTCGGGCTCAGATCCCTACTCTCACTGGTGCAGGAGGTAAGGGAAGGCTCTAGTAGGGTTTGGGGGCCAAGAACCCAGGAAAGCTGATGACGTCTGTTGTCAGAGCAGAGTGGCCAATGGGCATGATGACAACACTACCAACTGACACAAACAAACACAGTCCCATCAGCCTATAGGGACCCCGAGGCCTCCCCTTCATGATTTCAGTCCGTTTATCGTGCAATTGTCTTTTCTTATTTGAAACAGGTGATATTTAGGTATCACGCCGCCTCAGAGCTCAGTGAAGCTCGGTACTCCAGTTGTACGTCAAGTTCAAGATAATCATTGTCATGAGTCATCATTATGGTGGTAATAAACTGAGGGGTGCTGTCTTCATGCTGCTGGGTGTGTGTGTACACTACCAGCTAAGCAGGGAGGTACGGCCCAGGGTCATGAAGTAGACCTGGCTGGAACCTCCAGAACGCACCGACGCAAAGAACACCTGCAGGACAAAGACGGAGTGAGTGAGTGTGAGAGAGAGAGTGTGAGAGAGAGAGTGTGAGAGAGAGAGTGTGAGAGAGAGTGTGAGAGAGTGTGAGAGAGAGTGTGAGAGAGTGTGAGAGAGAGTGTGAGAGAGAGAGTGTGAGAGAGAGTGTGAGAGAGAGAGTGTGAGAGTGTGAGAGAGAGTAGCATCATTATCAACATTGATGAACATCTATGCAAGTAAGCAGTGTGTTGTATGCATAACTTACCTTGTCATTCCTCTCACACAGGAACTTGAGTCTCTGGGCTCTCTTGTGCATGAAGACCCCGTCCAGGTGTCCTGTCTCCACAGACCTGATCTCTATGGCCTTCTCCCCCCAGCCCATGATCTGGTTGGACCTAATGTAGGCTACACACACAGATGGACAATCAAGTTAGTAAGAAAGTGTGTGTGTGTTTATTGAAAACAACTATGTACTTAAATTAAAGGTATAAAACTTAGTTTCACCACAAGCCACTCCTGTGTGTCTTAAACATGTGTACAGTGCATTCGGAAAGTATTCAGACCCCTTCACTTTTTAAAAATGTTGTTACGTTACAGCCTTATTCTAAAATTGATTAAATACATTTTTTTTTTTTTTTTTTAACTACACAATACCCCATAATGAAAAAGCGAAAACAAGTTAAACATTTATGCTAATTAAAAAAAAAATGAATACGTTATTTACATAATTATTCAGACACCTTAGTATGAGACTCAAAATTGAGCTCAGGTGCATCCTGTTTCCATTTGATCAACCTTGAGATGTTTCTAAAACTTGGAGTCCACCTGTGGTAAATTCAATTGATTAGACATGATTTGGAAAGGCACACACACTAGAGGTCGACCGATTATGATTTTTCAACGTTGATACCGATTATTGGAGGACCAAAATAAGTTGCCGATTTTTTAGATATATGTATTTGTAATAATGACAATTAGAACAATACTGAATGAACACTTATTATAACTTAATATAATACATAAATAAAGATCAATTTAGTCTCAAATAAATAATGAAACATGTTCAATTTGGTTTAAATAATGCAAAAACAGAGTTGGAGAAGAAAGTAAAAGTGCAATATGTGCCATGTTAAAACGCTAATGTTTAAGTTCCTTGCTCAGAACATGAGAACATTTGAAAGCTGGTGGTTCCTTTTAACATGAGTCTTCAATATTCCCAGTTAAGAAGTTTTAGGTTGTAGTTATTATAGGAATTCTAGGATTATTTCTCTCTATACCATTTATTTCATATACCTTTGACTATTGGATGTTCTTATAGGCACTTTCGCATTGCCAGCCTAATCTCGGGAGTTGATAGGCTTGAAGTCATAAATAGCGCTGTGCTTCAAGCATTGTGAAGAGCTGCTGGCAAACGCAGGAAAGTGCTGTTTGAATGAATGCTTACGAGCCTGCTACTGCCTACCACCGCTCAGTCAGACTGCTCTATCAAATCAAAGACTTAATTATAACATAATAACACACAGAAATACGAGCCTTAGTTAATTAATATGGTCAAATCCGGAAACTATCATTTCGAAAACAAAACGTTTATTCTTTCAGTGAAATGCGCAACCATTCCGTATTTTGTCGAATGGGTGGCAACCCTAAGTCTCTAAATATTGCTGTTACATTGCACAACCTTCAATGTCATGTCATAATTATGTAAAATTCAGGCAAATTAATTACAGTCTTTGTTAGGAAGAAATGGTCTTCACACAGTTCGCAACAATCCAGGCAGCCCAAACTGCTGCATACACCCCGACTCTGCTTACACAGAACGCAAGAGAAGTGACACAATTTCCCTAGTTAATATTGCCTGGTAACATGAATTTCCTTTAACTAAATATGCAGGTTTAAAAAAATATACTTCTGTGTATTGATTTTAAGAAAGGGATTGATGTTTATGGTGCATTGGTGAAACGATAGTGCTTTTTTCGCGAATTCGCTTGTTAAATCATCCCCCGTCTGGCGAAGTAGGCTGTGATTCGATGATAAATTAACAGGCACCGCATTGATTATTTGCAACGCAGGACACGCTAGATAAACTAGTCATATCATCAACCATGTGTAGATAACTAGTGATTATGCTAAGATTGATTGTTTTTTATAAGATAAGTTTAATGCTAGCTTGCAACTTACCTTGGCTCCTTGCTGCACTCATATAACAGGTGGTCAGCCTGCCACGCAGTCTCCTCGTGGAGTGCAATGTAATCGGCGTCCACAAATGCCGATTACCGATTGTTATGAAAACTTGAAATCGGCCCTAATTAATCAGCCATGCCGATTAATCGGTCGACCTCTAACACACACCTGTCTATATACAGGTCCCACAGTTGACAGTGGATGGTCAGAGCAAAAACCCAGCCATGAGGTTGAAGGAATTGTCCACAGAGCTACGAGACACTATTGTGTCGAGGCACAGATCTGGGGAAGGGTACCAAAAAAATGTCTGCAGCATTGAAGAACACAGTGGCCTCCATCATTCTTAAATAGAAGCTTGGAACTAGCAAGACTATTCCTAGAGCTGGCTGCCCAGCCAAACTGAGCAATCGGGGGAGAAGGGCCTTGGTCAGGGAGGTGACCAAGAACCTGATGGTGACTCTGACAGAGTTCCTCTGTGGCGATGGGATAGCATTCCAGAAGGACAACCATCTCTGCAGCACTCCACCAATCAGGCCTTTATGGTAGAGTGGCCAGATGGAAGCCACTCCTCAGTAAAAGGCTCATGACAGCCTGCTTGGAGTTTGCCAAAAGGCACCTAAAGGACTCTGACCATGAGAAACAAGATTCTCTGGTCTGATGAAACCAAGATTAAATTATTTGACCTGAATGCCAAGTGTCACGTCAGGAAGAAACCTTGCACCATCCCTAAGCATTGTAGTGGCAGCATCATGCTGTGGGGATGTTTTTCAGCAGCAGGCACTGGGAGACCAGTCAGGATCGAGGGAAAGATTAACAGAGCAATGTACCGAGAGATCCTTGTTTCAAACCTGCTCCAGAGTGCTCAGGACCTCAGAATGGGACGAAGGACAACGACCCTAAGCACACAGCCAAGACAATGCAGAAGTGGCTTCAGGACATGTCTCAATGTCCTTGAGTGGCCTAGCCAGCGCCCGGACTTGAACATCTCTGGAGAGACCTGAAAATGGCTGTACAGCAACACTCCCCATCCAACCTGACAGAGCATGAGGATCTGCAGAGAAGAATAGGAGAAACTCCCCAAATACAGGTGTGCCAAGCTTGTAGCGTCATACCCAAGAAGACTCTGGGCTGTAATCGCTGCCAAAGGTGCTTCAACAAAGTACTGATTAAAGGGTCTGAATATTTAAGTAAAATGCGATATCAGTTTATTATTTTTAATAAATCTGCAAAAATGTCTAAAAACCTGTTTTGCTTTTTCATTATTATAGGGTATCATGTGTAGATTGATGAGGAACTTGTCCATTTATTTTAATCCATTTTAGAATAAGGCTGTAGCGTAACAAAATGTGGAAAAAGTGAAGGGTCTGAATACTTTCTGAATGCACTGTATGTGCGTCCCAGTGTGTGAGTGTTACGTACCCACTGAGGTAGGCATCTCGCCCCATTGCAGCACCACGTCTTTGGTGATGCGTCCGTAGGTGTTGACGTAGACGCCCTCATCCTCGTAACACACCAGCAGCTCAATACCATCCGTGTTGGGCAGGATGATGATGGCATGGGACTGGATATTGGTCTGGATCTGAAGGGAGAGGAAGAGTAGAGGGGGAGGAAGGAGGCGAGAGAGCAAACAGAGAAAGAAAAAATGGTTAGTCTCGGGTCGTATTCATAAAGAACTTCGCTGAAGAAAAAAATCAACTGAAACAATGAGGGACTACCTGTACTTGCCCAATAAGAAAGACTTGTTTTCACTTTCCGTTGAAAAATGTTTTGATACAGTGTGACCTAATGAATATGCCCCCATGCTGAATCTCAAACCGAAGACTTGGCCCCTAAGTCCTTTATCGAGTGGCCACTTGCTGTTGTGTTCGACAGTGATCACTCGAGTCTGTCAGTGTTTTGGCCAAAATGAGCATTGAGACGATACACACGCGATGTCCCAACTGCAACTTATCTAAATCCATTTCCGAGCATTGTCTCCTGTGACCTGTCTTGTAGCATGACTCATTTGCAATGAAACACGGGCACTGGGGACCTTGGGCAGACAGACGCATACTCCGATATACAGTGAGAAAGTAGTAAAAACAAAACGACATCTCCCTATTCCTGCACAGCACAGCAGTGACTGGCTCAGGTTTACCTAGCAAGTTAATAATGGACAAGTTTGTGTACAAACTTCAGAAACACACTAAACTCCTTAGCTAGATGTAAAATCCTGTCACTAAGACCTCCTCGGAATTAAACTTCAAAATTAATTAAATGTATTGATTTATCTTTACTTTTTCTGAAAATGTGAGGACGAGGAAGTAGTGACTGTTTCTAGGTAACATGCTAAGATTCATGGGAAGAAGTTGGTGCCATGGGCGCTGAGTCGGCATAGGATAAAAGAGGACAAAGAGGCTTCCGAAGGGCGCAGTGGAGCCCTTGACAATCAGCATTTGAGATTGGCTCGTGAACGCGCATATCGAGTGGTGAAAGAGTTGGGTTTGAGACTCAGCCATGGATTGGTGGAAAAACGGGAAGCAGAGGAATGAGAGATGGATGGGTCTCTTACGTGTGTGGGAAGGTAGATGTCGTAAACCGCCCCAGAGTCCACGTCCACGGCGTGGAAGCCGTTGCTGGAGCCGTAGATTACCTTTAACCTCTGGCCCTCCTCCACCGTCAGGTCAACCAGCAGGGGCTTGTGCACCAGGTCACCAAACGACTGCAGGAGGAAGACGTTAAAATGGACATAATTCACCTTTAAGGTCATATTTGTAGTGGAAATGTGAATGTAAACCAATGCCATGGTGGTCCGACTACAGCCTGAGCCAGTTTACTGTACCTTGAAGGCCATGAACTTGTGGTACGGCTTGGGGGCCCACGCATAGACCTCCACAGAGTTCTTCAAGGCAAGAACCAAGAACTTGATCCTCTCATATTTCACTGAAATCAAGAGAGGAAAAAAAGTTTTATTTCTGACCGCTCGTCAAGATTGGACTTGGACCTGCTACAGCCTTGTAACAAGAGAAAAGTGTCATTTCTGATGGTAAATGGGGAGTGGAACGTACCAACTTTGTAGTGTACACAGCCCTCCAGCTCTCCTACAGTGACCCAGCCCTGCTTCTTCTCCACCTCTGGGTCGTTGTGCAAAATCTTGTTCCTCAGCCAGGACAGGTAGTACACACGCAACTTGTTCTTCTTCCCTGTGTGTGTGTGTGTGTGTGTGTGTGTGTGTGTGTGTGTGTGTGTGTGTGTGTGTGTGATTTAGAGAGGGAAGGATGGTGATATAGAAAAACAAGAGAGAATGAGTTTGAGTACCGGATAATTCAGGAGAGTGTGTATTTGTGTGTCCGTGCACCTCCGTGGTCCATACCTGATATAGTGACCAGGACGTTGAGTCCCTCCAGGACGTCCATCTGCTGGATGCGCCGTCGGCTGATGAGGGGGTAGACCTTCCCCTGACCGCTACGGTCCAGCAGCATCAGACCACTCTCTGTCCCCACCAGCAGGTTGACACCTGGGAGAGGACAGGGACACAGGCACCAGTCAGATGGGGGGGGGCAGGTCTGTCATGCTTGTCACTAAACCGATGATGGATTTCCTATCAATTGTATCTATCCATTCATCCATCCAATCAGTAAATCACACATCCATCTATTCATCCATCAACTCTATCCTTCTACTCATCCACCCATCTCTTTCTCAGGTACGTACCCCATAGTGCAGCACACAGGATCTCAGAGTTGAACCTCTTCTTGTACTTGCGGATCTCAGGCGTGTCGCTCTGGGGGCGTGTGTTGACCGGGTTCACATTGACCACGGAGCCCTTACGTGACGGGTCAGCCCTCAGGGCGTCCACCAGCCTCCCGTCGTTCCCGAAGGCCGCTGTGGACACCAAAGGTCAGAGGTCAGAGGGAGAAGGGGTGGTGCTTTGCTTTGTCATTAATAGCCCTTGATGATCATGCTCTGTATTACACTTCCTGTGCCAAAGCCACTGCTTATGTTCTATGTATAGTTCAGGGTATATTAACTCCTAGTTACTGACCCAGAGATGATTATATTGTTAATGGATAAGATGAGAGAGCTGATCCTAAACCAGCATTTAAAGGTTAGAGAAGGAAGAGGTGGTGACTCACCCATGTTGTTGAGGGAGCTGCCGCTAGAGGGGGAGACCTGCAGGAGGCGCGGGTCGATGAAGGGGGTGAAGGAGGAGGAAGACTTGTGTTTCTGCATGGTGTTGCTGGCCGATTGGGTCTGGCGACAAAGGCACGGGAGTGAGAGCAGAACACACACACACAACAGTGGACAGATATAAGAATGCTGGGTGCTTATATTTGTCCTGTTTTAAGTGTGTATTATATGCAGGTGTGAAACGGAAATGTGTTTTTTGCATATCACAACTCCCCCCGGGACCCCTTCAGAGAGTGGGGTCACGGCCAAGGTCAGACATTATTAGTTGTGACACAGGAGCAATTAGAGTTAACTGCCTTGCTCAAGGGCACATCAACTGATTCTTTACCATGTCGCCTCTGGGATTCGAACTAGAGACCTTTTGGTTACTGGCCCATGGCTAGGCTAGGCTACCTGCCACCCTAAAGGATCCCCATCACCCTGTAATTCAACCTGGTCTGCTACACTATCAGTATTGCCTGAGCCTATTTCTCCTAGGCTTCATACTGTAAAATATTACAATATTATTTGTTGTATAATCTGTTTGTATTGAAGAATACTTTTTTCCCCAACAGGGGGAGCTATGGCAGCTGCAGTGAGTCTGGTTTGAACTCAGCAATGGATCCATTTTACTGCGCTCATGACTTTCTATGGAAGACATGTTTATTGCTGGGCTACAATAACATAAGGCTGAATAGGATTTATAGTAGCCAATTAACAGTACAATAGGAAGGGCCTGCAGGCTTGGCCAATCTAAAACTGAGAATCACTCAGACCTGCTTTAAAAACCATAGGGCTTCATAAAACTATCTACACACTGGGTTCTGTTACAATACACTGTACATCAGGACATTTCTCATCATCTAGTAATCAAACATGACATCTACTCTACGGACGGCAAAAACAAAACACACACAAAACGCATGGGAAGATGACATGCAGTTGTTGGAAGCAGACATGAAAATCAAGGTCAGTGACTTAAAGGAAAGCAGAACCAACATGGAAAGGAAATAAAGATGGCGTGTTCAGGATAGAAACAGAAATTCAGAGAGAAACGGGATGAAATATGAAAAAAGTGTAAAGTGTAAAGCACACAGATTTGCTCAAACGCCACCATCAAAATGCAGCAGTTTATCATTAGGCTAAAGGTAGACGTGCTGTTCAGTGTCTTGGTGTCTTCCATGATAGTAGCGTTATCATGCTAACACACACCTTTAGTTGGGCAGTAAAATCCATACAGGCTAGGGTTGTCCAAAAGCACCGCACACCAAGCATGCTAGCTACCACCCAGGCGCAGCCTACTACTAAACTGCTAGAGTGAAATGGCATCAAAGCACTAGGGCCGTGGAGAGATGGGAGATGAAGTCCAATGAGGTGTTCCACAACCTCTTTACCGCTGACAAGATGGACTACATAGAATTCACCTCCCAGCTTGCACCTGGGCAAAGTGTTTTAAAAACGCTCTCTAGACTAGTAAAGCCACTTGCTCATTGCTAAGGTCCCACACTAGGTGGCACTAGTGTTAGAGGCAGCGTTATGAGTAATATTCAGAAGGTGAAGCAGCCCAGAGATCATTAGTCAGTTCAGTCAGTCAGCCAGCAGGGGGCAGAGTAGACTGAACAACCAGAGTAGCCAGCTTAAGGGACAGGGTAGACTAAATAACCAGAGTAGCCAGCCAACAGGGGACAGAGTAGACTGAACAACCAGAGTAGCCAGCTTAAGGGACGGGGGACATACCTCGATGGCAGTGAGCTTGTCCAGGGGGGTCTGGGGGGACATGGCTGGGCTGACATGGCTGGAGGAGGAGGAGGGGGAGTTGGAGATGGAAGATGAGGAAGAGGTGGGGGAGTGGTGGCTCTGCTGAATAAGGTCTGGCAGCAGGTGAATGCGGCCGGCAAAGCCGTTTTTCTCCTGGTGACCGTTACCGGGACCGGGAGGAGTATGTGCTTGAACGGCTTGACCGTGAGCCACACTGGGACCGGAGGAGGATGAAGAGACATTGACCACCGGGCGCTTTTTGTCGCCCGCGCTCTGTAACCAAGAACAACCTCAACTTGTATCTCGTTGTTTTCCACTAGTAACTGTACATGATAGTGTGCTTTACCAGCAAACAAAGACTCAACATAGGAAATGAAAGAAGATGATAACAATTGAAACCAGGGGTGGAAGTGGGTGGGTGGGGGAAAAAGAGAGGAGGACATGATAACAGCCAGAGGGTCTTCTGCAGTCCTACCTGTCTGATGACCAAGGTGCCATCCTTGGAGGGTGTGGTGAGGTCGTTCTCTGAGTCGTCGTGGGCCAGTAAGGTCTTCAGGGATGCAGTCTCTCCGTTACTCAGACCTCTCCTGGTGTAAACAATACGTCTCATATTCAAACTCCAATTATTAATAATACATGGGACTTATATATCGCACTTTTCAATGACTCACCTCACACAAGTCTTTCTATGCTATATAGTATATATATTATCTGATCGACTTTTCATGTTGATATAATATAACATCAAGGAGTGCCGCCCGCTGCATCTGAAAGCCTTTCTTTAGGGCAGTATCACTAAGGCCTCGAGTTCATAGAGTGTCAGTGTGCTGATCTAGGATCAGTTTTGCCTTTCAGATCATAATGAATGAGATTACAAGGATGTGGGGAAACCTGATCGCAGATTAAGACACTTTGTGAATACGGGCCCAGGTCAGAGTTGAGAGGTCAGGGTTGTTACGTACCCGGCCCTGGTATCCTCTGCTCCCGAGGTGGACTCGTCTGCTGCGTCCTGGTCCACTTCTTCATCATCGTCTTCGTCGGTGGTGCCTGACTCCTCGCTGGAGGAGGAGTAGTCTGTCACCTTGTTGGGGGGACGCACATCCTCCACCGCCCGCAGCTCTTTGGCCAGGGCCGTCAGGTCCTAGAGGTCAAATAAGGCTCTGAATATTTTCAATACTCCCTTCCCGAAAGGTTGTCACTGATTTAAACCATGTCAGATTACTGACTACTAGTCTTACAGAGGGAGGATGCATTGTCAAAAGATTGAACTGGGTCGAGGACGGGAGCATCAATTCCCCATACCTTAAGGCCATAACATTAACCTCAGTTAAGAGCTAGCCAACACAGGCTGCTGAAAACAGTTAACTTGTGATGTGCCAGGTGAAGAGCAACTGGATTGGGACGGCGCAGGCAGGAGGCAAGAAGAAGACAGCAGGAGGAAAGAAGACAGCAGGAAGAGGGGCGGGTCAGAGGTGCATCGTCAGCCAATCACGTGGCAGCCAAGGAGAGGACGACCAATGACTGGGAGGCAAATGGAAGAGCGATGGAATTGGGCCCTGAAATTCTCACAGGACAACCCTCTTCTGAAACGTTTTAGCATTCATGGTGGCCCATGCAGTGTGGAAATAAGCATAGCATCAAAAGCATGACATATTGTTATGCAAGCTTGCTTACCACGTCACCCTATACAAATTCCCCCCATAATCACATCGTTGGAGTAATGGGATGCCACAGGTTGTCGTGTCATGGCCCATAGGGAACACCAGAAGACAAGACAACGGGATAGTCAGCCATAGAAACACCACCACACTGTGTTACTGTAGCAGGCTGCAGTGCTGGCCTGGTTTACAGCCAGTTGCAGGGACCACCACTAAAACAGTACGTGGATACAGTCATAAGAGATAGGTACTTACGGCTGGCCGGTTGGGTCGGGCAAAGTCCTTCTTGTCGTCAGGCTTTTTAGCAGCGTTGTCGGGGCGTTGCAGTGGGGAGCCCTCAGACTTAGACGATGCTGGAGGAGATGATGGTAAAATGACATCAGTGGAAGACCTACAAGACACTAAATGCAGTATTGTACATCCAGTATGCTGTGTGTATTCTGTGTGTGTGTGTGTGTTACTCACAGCGTGCTCTGAACCTCTCCCCAGAGCCGGCCTGGGAGCTGGAGGAGCCAGAGGAGCTGCCACTGCCGGGCCTGGGAACCAGCTTCTCCACTCGGTCCCACAGCAGACGTGGCTCCGCATTACTGGAAGACACGCAACACAGGAGAGAGATTGAAAACACACACTTCCCCATACCCACCCTGCAAACAATTCAACTTTTTCAAACACCACACAGAGTTGACCACCTACCTGCCGGCGTTCCTCTGTACTGCCTGGTTGCTAGGCGGGGCAGAGGCCTGGAGAGGAGAGTCTCTGCGTGACAGCACAGGGGACCTGGACGTTGTCCTCACTGGAACCTGTGGTAGACAAGACAGACGCCCTCACACACCTGGCTACAGGAGCATAAACTAACACCACAGCAGGTCCTAGCACCGCTGCATAGCCCCAATCCCTCTTCCCAAATGTGCATTCTAACCTCCAACTACATCGCTGGATCATTTTATTCATCTACAGAGAAGACATGGATATTGGTAATAAACTCTGGACCCAGATCATTATTCAATAGCTATGATCTATTATCCCCACCAAGCAGTGGTCTAAGTTCAGGGTTCCCCAAACTCTGTCCTGGGTGCACGTTTTGGTTTTTGCCCTAGCACTACACAGCTGATTCAAATAACCAACTCGTCATCAAGCTTTGACTATTTGATTCAGCTGTGTAGTGCTGGGGCAAAAAACTAAAATGTGGGGTGGGCAGGACCGGGTTTTGGGAAACGCTGGTCTAGGTAACGGTTTTGGTCGGCCCTCCGTTACATTAGTGGACAGAGTGAATATGATGGGCATGCATGATGTACACAGTGAAGTACTAGAAGAGGAACAACTCATGAAGCCATGCAGGACCATATGGTGTGTAGTTAGCCAGTGGAAGCACAGCACTGAGTAAAGCTAGTTACTATAGGGACTCCAGTACTGTACACTGGGACAATTGCAGCTACAACCAGGAGATATTTCTCAAGATTGCTATCAATCACTGATTATACTACTGAACCAGACTAATCTACTTTATTGTAGACCTACACTATGCTGTGGGACACAGCCTTATAATGGTGAAGGCAAAGCCCACAGTGTAATCCCACTGCTGTTGGATGGGACACCCAGAGAGGCTGTAGACATTGCTATCTTGCCCCTCTGAGGGGACCACAAATTGGGGCTGGAAAAGGGGGTCCCCTGGGCTGTCCTCTCTTACCCTGGGGGGCACCTCGTCGCTGGGGCCCGAGGCGAGGGGCTGGGGGTCAGTGCGTGCAGCTGATGGTGCGGCAGCAGAGGGGTGAAGGTGGTGGTTGTGGGGCTCCTGGGAGCGCAGATGGAGATGTGCAAAACTAGGAACCGCGGGTTCACTGAAGGAATGGGAGCGAGACACGACGGGGGGCGGGGCGGCGCTGCTGCTCTTAAGAGCGGCCAGGTGGGACCACTGGACCTTCCAGACAGACAGACAGACACACAGAGGGGAGAGAACAGGGGGGAGGTAGGAGGGAGGGGGAGAAGGTCAAACCACAGAGTGAAGGCACAGAAATGAAGGACATGGCTGAAAACATATGCATATGTTACATGTATATGCATATAATAGACATGCATTGCACATACACAGACATCATGCAGTTCGAGACGTACACAAACAAAAGCGACAACAGAAACAGTCACAGGTTCACGCACAAAAACATTTACAGTGAAGACAAATAACAGGACAACAGATAGTTGAATGGCACAGTGAGAGGGGCAAGGAGATGAGAAGGGGAGCCAAGCAGCCAATCACATGCAGCCTCCTCTGGCATCCTGGGTAAGGTTTATCACACCACTGAAGGGACAAGCTTTTGCTCAGGTCAATTAGTGGAAGGTTCCAGAAATCCCACTATGACACATAACAGATTTGAGTAGATCTACTGACATGATGGAGCATGTCATTGTATTGGGACCTCTACTAGCTCACTCACAGAGATATATCATTCTATATCTGTGTGGGTGCTAGAATGGACAACTCGTGGCGACAATGCCTTGCTGTCAGATAACCTACTGTATGGAGAGCGGTAGATCGAGAGAGAGAAGGGAGGGAAGGATGAGGAGGGGTTTACCTGTGGTTCCATGGGCCGGTGCATGGCAGGCGGGACAGACTCGGAGGAGGAGCTGCCGTTAGAGAAGGGTTCGGAGCGGGGGGGCACGGGGGGCTGCTTGGTGGGTGGGGCGGTCTGGGGGGAGCCCTGAATGTTCTTTCGGAAGCGCTCGTCGGCCTGGGAGGGCAGGACAGACAGACAGGGTCAGTGAGGATCAGTGGGGTCAAGGTTGAGGCATTAACTCAACGACAAAACACACAAGGAGAAAGACAAGGAGAACGAGGAAGAGTCAACACTGAAGCCGACGCCTTGTTATCGACAGGGAGGGAAAGTCCGTTGACATGCACACGAGCCCACCTCAGACAGTCTGTTAATGACATCTTACACCTCCAGGGGAGTCATCCCAGAGAACAGTCTCTCTCTGGGACCCAGCAGCACACAGTCTCTCTCTGGGACTCGGCAGCACACATACGTTAGTGTGGGCCTGAGCTGACCACATGCATGACACCCTCTCCAGTCACTTACCTGAACAGTACAAGGCACAGCCGCATTACAAACCTTCACGCTTATTTAGTAGGTATGTGAGAGGAAGACAAGAGCAGGAACACCTGACTACTTCGTATGCTTTTCACCACTGCAGTAGAGACAGCAATATGTGAAGTACTGACAGCTTCGACTCATCACCGCCTTACTTTACTGCCTAAGGCTATATCAATTCAAGCCCATTGATTTAAATATGTGTTACATTCAGGTATGGCAACTCAACTGTGAATGCATATGAAAGAAAAATAGATGCATTTTCCATTAAATTAATTATAGCTGACTAATGGCAAGAGAAAATGTACCGTGTTCTGCGTAATCAAACCACTTGGTCCTAAATGCAAAATGATGTTGACAGAGAACCAGCTTGCAGCGCTTCAGTCTATACTTAGTCTCTTCCTTGCTCAGTCCTCTCAAGATTCAGACACGTCATCCTCAGATGTTTTAGTAGAGAAGCATCAGATAGTCAAGCAAAGACTAGAGCCAGAAGTGAAGCAGTACAGTTTTAGAGAGGCGGTGGTTGTGAGCGACTGGCTTTCTTTTCTCTGACTGTCCTCTCCTCTTAGCCAGAAGGTCAAACAAAATGGTTGGCTGAGTAGTCTCCTCACTAATCATTTTGCACAGCGCCACCGAAACAGACAACGATAACATTGTTATCCTAGTACGGTAACGTTATTGGCTATTTTGACTTGGGCTATTTTGTGTCGCATACATTAAACGCAGTGCTACATTGGACTTTGTGAGGTATTAAACACTATTTTAAGACGATAACTGAAAGAAAAAAGAAAACCATAACTCCAGCTCACACCACCAGGACTAACAACACGCTGTGTGGAGAGGGGGGGCAGGCAGCTAGAATAGAAGTAGCAGCAGGCAGCAGAAGGAGGAAGTGATGTCGTGTTGGGGTTCACCTCTCTGATTGGCTGAGGATCACCGAGAGCGTCGCTAGGCTCCGAGCGGTCTGTCTGTGGGGACTTGGGGCCGTCTAGGCCCCCGGTCTGTGATGGTTTAGTAACGTCTGTAGACTGGGTGGCTAGGGCATCGCTATTGTCAGATGTGGTCTTTTCTGAGTCTTTATCAACACTGTTTGGGTACAGTTTCTGAGGGGCCTTGGTAGTATTATCCCGGGACATGGTTTGTGGGGACTTTGTGGTATCCGAGGACATTCTCCGTGGGGCGTTAGCAGTAACGTTGTCCAGGAAATGGGCTTGTGGGGACCTAGTGTTATCGCAGGACGTTCTCCGTGAAGCAATAGCATTAGAATTATTGAGGAAGTGGGGTTGTGGAGCTGGGGCTCTATCGCCAACGGGGCCTGGGGACGTTGTCTGAGGGGCTTTGCTAGTACTGTCAGGGGACATTCTCTTGGGGTCTTCAGTCTTTTGGCAGGGCTGCGGTGGTTTATTGTCGTGCTGGAGGGACAGCAGATAGGCCTGCTCCTGCTGCAGACGCTTGTGGAGACGCTCTGCCTTCCGCTGCTCCTCCAGCTCCCGCCATTTGAACTCCTGATGCAGAGTGCGCGGCTGAGTTGAGGCACATTAGACATGGGGGAAAGTGGCTAATGGCATGTATAAGCTAATGCTACCTTGGGGGGTGAATTGTATTACATTAAGCACTTGAAGACTGATTCAGCTTAGTTCTATAAAGATGAAGTGAGCTTGATAAATTCAAGCCTACAAACATGTTAAATAAAGTCTTCCTTAAACTGCTGATTCTTTCATTTCATTACCCACAAATAAATGTTACAACCTTCTTTAGCGAGTAATAGAAACAAAGTTGAGGATTGGGTGAATAGTGTGGAATGGTTCAATTTATGGGAAGCAAGACAGAATGGTGAATGCTGAGCAATAAAGAAACAAAAAGGTGACTTTATATATACACACACGTATATATACACTGCTCAAAAAAATAAAGGGAACACTTAAACAACACAATGTAACTCCAAGTCAATCACACTTCTGTGAAATCAAACTGTCCACAATCAGCAACACTGATTGACAATAAATTTCACATGCTGTTGTGCAAATGGAATAGACAAAAAGTGGAAGTTATAGGCAATTAGCAAGACACCCCCAATAAAGGAGTGGTTCTGCAGGTGGTGACCACAGACCACTTCTCAGTTCCTATGCTTCCTGGCTGATGTTTTGGTCACTTTTGAATGCTGGCGGTGCTTTCACTCTAGTGGTAGCATGAGACGGAGTCTACAACCCACACAAGTGGCTCAGGTAGTGCAGCTCATCCAGGATGGCACATCAATGCGAGCTGTGGAAAGAAGGTTTGCTGTGCGTCAGCGTAGTGTCCAGAGCATGGAGGCGCTACCAGGAGACAGGCCAGTACATCAGGAGACGTGGAGGAGGCCGTAGGAGGGCAACAACCCAGCAGCAGGACCGCTACCTCCGCCTTTGTGCAAGGAGGATCAGGAGGAGCACTGCCAGAGCCCTGCAAAATGACCTCCAGCAGGCCACAAATGTGCATGTGTCTGCTCAAACGGTCAGAAACAGACTCCATGAGGGTGGTATGAGGGCCCGACGTCCACAGGTGGGGGTTGTGCTTACAGCCCAACACCGTGCAGGACGTTTGGCATTTGCCAGAGAACACCAAGATTGGCAAATTCGCCACTGGCGCCCTGTGCTCTTCACAGATGAAAGCAGGTTCACACTGAGCACATGTGACAGACGTGACAGAGTCTGGAGACGCCGTGGAGAACGTTCTGCTGCCTGCAACATCCTCCAGCATGACCGGTTTGGCGGTGGGTCAGTCATGGTGTGGGGTGGCATTTCTTTGGGGGGCCGCACAGCCCTCCATGTGCTCGCCAGAGGTAGCCTGACTGCCATTAGGTACCGAGATGAGATCCTCAGACCCCTTGTGAGACCATATGCTGGTGCGGTTGGCCCTGGGTTCCTCCTAATGCAAGACAATGCTAGACCTCATGTGGCTGGAGTGTGTCAGCAGTTCCTGCAAGAGGAAGGCATTGATGCTATGGACTGGCCCGCCCGTTCCCCAGACCTGAATCCAATTGAGCACATCTGGGACATCATGTCTCGCTCCATCCACCAACGCCACGTTGCACCACAGACTGTCCAGGAGTTGGCGGATGCTTTAGTCCAGGTCTGGGAGGAGATCCCTCAGGAGACCATCCGCCACCTCATCAGGAGCATGCCCAGGCGTTGTAGGGAGGTCATACAGGCACGTGGAGGCCACACACACTACTGAGCCTCATTTTGACTTGTTTTAAGGACATTACATCAAAGTTGGATCAGCCTGTAGTGTGGTTTTCCACTTTAATTTTGAGTGTGACTCCAAATCCAGACCTCCATAAATTTGATTTCCATTGATCATTTTTGTGTGATTTTGTTGTCAGCACATTCAACTATGTAAAGAAAAAAGTATTTAATAAGAATATTTAATTCATTCAGATCTAGGATGTGTTATTTTAGTGTTCCCTATATTTTTTTGAGCAGTGTATATCTGTATCGATATCTCAACTCATTTCCTCAGGATGTAAATGTAACCAGAGACACCGGCAGAGAAACATAGGAACTCCCATCTTCCTGTAGGGTATTTCCGAATGACAAATCTATACAACAGCTAACATCAACCATTATTCATACAATATAGCCATAACACCTTGCCTTGATTACCATCTATGTTCTAGAAAAGAGATTGCTCCTAAATGTGCGATACAGTCCTGAAAACAGGGTCTTTCTCAGTGGGGTACAACATTGTCAATACAAATGTAATAGAATACAGCTCCAGACACCATTCCCTATTCTACTTGACAAAGACTCATGGGTGTTCTACGTAACCAATTTCTGAACGGTCTGTAACGTTGCGCCCTCCTGAACGCGCCCCGGGAGAGTAAGAGTGGTAGGATGCAAGTTTCTTACCAGGAGCATGGCCTGTTCATGGAGCAGCTGCTGCTGCAGGATCTCCAGGTGCCTCTGCTCCTCCTCCAGCTGCCGACGAATGTACTCCTGTCAATCAAACACAGCCTCCATGATTGGATGAAATACAGGAAGTGACAAAACTGCCCAGCATGTAGGCCAATTAGAGTGCTTCTTGTCATTTAAAGACCTACCTGCTCACGGTCGCTCCTCCTTTTCTCCTCCTCCGCCCTCCGGCGCTCATCGTCCTCTTTCCGCCGTCGTTCCATCTCCTCCATGCGCCTCTTCTCCTCCTGCTCGCGGCGGCGCTGCTCGCGCTCCTGCTGCCTCCTCATCTCGCGCTCGCGTCGCTGTTGCTGTGAGGCACCAGGAGGGGGCAACAGAGAGAGAACCTCAGGGATACGACACACAGGGAGAGCTGAAATTCTAGTTGGGATTCCCTGTTCAAAGATATTATGAGATGTCACTGCTACTATGGCAATGATTTTCCATAGTAGCAGTGATCTGAATGATTTGAGGAAAACAAGAGAGGATGGGAAGTCAAATACAGGCTTTGGTGAATTGACCAAGCGAGGAGCAGCGGTCTATAGATCTAAAAATATAGGACACCTTTTATCCTTGTAATGGCAGTCTTCTGTGACAGCATGGGCTGCGTCATTGTGGGCTATCCAAGTTCGACCCTCTATGGGGTGATCACAGTTTCTCTGTCCAATCGTGGCTGCAGGATCAACCTACACCCCGCCCATTTCTTCAGACAGCAGAACTAGCCAATCGAGTTATTCAGAGCATGCAGCACCTCGCACTGTACTCACACCCTAAATTCTACATACAAGTTTTACTAAAAACAAAATCAATGAATCAATGTTTATTAACTCTACCTCCTCCAGTCGCCTCCTCTGCTCCTTCTGTTGCTCAATGCGTTTCTGTCTCTCGGCCAGTAGTTGGCGCTTGTACTCCTCCTGCTCACGGAGCTGCTGCTCCTGCAGGAGCTGCTGTCGGCGCAGCGCCTCCGAGCGCTCCTTGTTCTCCTGCTGCAGCCGGATGAAGTCCTTACGCAGCGTCGACTCACCCGGCATGTTCACTATGGAGCTGCAGGGTGGACCAGCGGATACGAGGGAATAGTCATTTAGTTCAAGGGAACAGTGAGTTAGTTCATGATTTAGTTCAAGGGAACAGTTAGTTTGTTTCTGTGTCAGATGGGTGGAGTTGTTTAGCGATTCCAGGTAGGTGTTTGCTACGCTGGTGGCAGGTGAGCAGAGATATCCCGCTATATTGTGAATTGCAAAATGAACTGTGTACATAAACTTGTAACACTAAGACATTACCTAGGCTCTCCCTCTTGCTCTCCAGCATCCTCCTCTTCCTCCTCACTCCCGCTGTACTCATATTCAGTCTCATCTGAAAAACAAGACGTGGACAGTGTGGCAAGATGTAGAAACATGGGCTATTCAGTGTAAATGTAAAGCACACGAAGGCCCAATGCAGACGTTTTTATCTCAACATCAAATCATTTCTGGGTAACAATTACAGTGGGGCAAAAAAGTATTTAGTCAGCCACCAATTGTGCAAGTTCTCCCACTTAAAACGATGAGAGAGGCCTGTAATTTTCATCATAGGTACACTTCAACTATGACAGACAAAATGAGGAGAAAAAAATCCAGAAAATCACATTGTAGGATTTTTAATGAATTTATTTGCAAATTATGGTGGAAAATAAGTATTTGGTCAATAACAAAAGTTTCTCAATACTTTGTTATATACCCTTTGTTGGCAATGACAGAGGTCAAACGTTTTCTGTAAGTCTTCACAAGGTTTTCACACACTGTTGCTGGTATTTTGGCCCATTCCTCCATGCAGATCTCCTCTAGAGCAGTGATGTTTTGGGGCTGTTGCTGGGCAACACGGACTTTCAACTCCCACCAAAGACTTTCTATGGGGTTGAGATCTGGAGACTGGCTAGGCCACTCCAGGACCTTGAAATGCTTCTTACGAAGCCACTCCTTCGTTGCCCGGGCGGTGTGTTTGGGATCATTGTCATGCTGAAAGACCCAGCCACGTTTCATCTTCAATGTTCTTGCTGATGGAAGGAGGTTTTCACTCAAAATCTCACGATACATGGCCCCATTCATTCTTTCCTTTACACGGATCAGTCGTCCTGGTCCCTTTGCAGAAAAACAGCCCCAAAGCATGATGTTTCCATCCCCATGCTTCACAGTAGGTATGGTGTTCTTTGGATGCAACTCAGCATTCTTTGTCCTCCAAACACGACGAGTTGAGTTTTTACCAAAAAGTTATATTTTGGTTTCATCTGACCATATGACATTCTCCCAATCTTCTTCTGGATCATCCAAATGCTCTCTAGCAAACTTCAGACGGGCCTGGACATGTACTGGCTTAAGCAGGGGGACACGTCTGGCACTGCAGGATTTGAGTCCCTGGCGGCGTAGTGTGTTACTGATGGTAGGCTTTGTTACTTTGATCCCAGCTCTCTGCAGGTCATTCACTAGGTCCCCCCGTGTGGTTCTGGGATTTTTGCTCACCGTTCTTGTGATCATTTTGACCCCACGGGGTGAGATCTTGCGTGGAGCCCCAGATCGAGGGAGATTATCAGTGGTCTTGTATGTCTTCCATTTCCTAATAATTGCTCCCACAGTTGATTTCTTCAAACCAAGCTGCTTACCTATTGCAGATTCAGTCTTCCCAGCCTGGTGCAGGTCTACAATTTTGTTTCTGGTGTCCTTTGACAGCTCTTTGGTCTTGGCCATAGTGGAGTTTGGAGTGTGACTGTTTGAGGTTGTGGACAGGTGTCTTTTATACTGATAACAAGTTCAAACAGGTGCCATTAATACAGGTAACGAGTGGAGGACAGAGGAGCCTCTTAAAGAAGAAGTTACAGGTCTGTGAGAGACAGAAATCTTGCTTGTTTGTAGGTAACCAAATACTTATTTTCCACCATAATTTGCAAATAAATTCCATAAAAATCCTACAATGTGATTTTCTGGATTTTTTTTTCTCATTTTGTCTGTCATAGTTGAAGTGTACCTATGATGAAAATTACAGGCCTCTCTCATCTTTTTAAGTGGGAGAACTTGCACAATTGGTGGCTGACTAAATACTTTTTTGCCCCACTGTAAGTACCTTACAGTGTTTGTTTTCAATTAAAATGGTCGAAAAGACACAAAAATAGCCTTTTATCAAAGAGACAATTCTCAAGCAAGAATTTTGCTAGAAGTATCTGGGAGTGGTCTGAGTGGGGAAAATGTGCTGTTCTTGGCAGAGAGGTTTGGAACTCTCACATTGGCCTATTAACTAATTCACCGCCTGGTGATTTCACCAGGTAGGCAAAAGCTCCATCCCACCAAAACAGGCAGAAATTTCTGGCGGTCTTTTCAAACAGCTCTTACACTAATACTTTAAGACTCTGTGATTAAACAGGGAAAGGCAGACTCACCTTTCTCCCCCCTCTTCTTCTTGGTGCGGTCAATGTGGTCTTTGAGATGGATGCGGACCTGCCTCTCGTTGGGCTGGTCTCTGATGAACGGGTGCTTGAGCAGCTGCTCGGTGGGGGGGCGCTGGTTGTAGTTCTTCACCAGGGAGCCCTCGATGAAGCTGCAAAACTTCTTAGACCTGAAAGAGGAAGGGGGAGGGGGGGTGGAGAGGGGGCGGGAGAGAGAGACAGTGGTCAAGACAGATGCCGCTAATGAGATAGGCTACATGCTTACTGGTGGTAATACGCAACTTTTTGGGCCTTTTTGTCTGACATAAAATAAATCCATCTTCTACAACCCACTGACAAGACAACAAATGACAGACTGAAACTAAACTAACCGTCAAAAGAGCCTGAGAAGCTACAAGTCTGAAATAGGAAGATCCTGTTTTATCCATTTAGACAGAAATCCAGTGAACCTTTCATAACTTATATACAATGAATATTCTGAGAAAAACCTGTCTCAGAAGAAAAGCGGTCATAATAGTAAATACACCGCTGCCAGCGAAAAGTCTCAGAGGGTTGAGTTTTCCCCCTGAACGAGGGCTGGGGAGCCTCGCCGTGAGCCAACAGGGCTTCCTCACATGTGCCACAGCTGTTCAGAGAGGAGGAGGAGGGAGGAGAGCGAGAGAGGAGACCTCTAACCCCAGCTGACAGAATCTTGGTAACTTACCACTTCTTGGACTTGAGTCGCGGGGGAGGGTTCCTTGGGATGAGGAAGAGTGCTCGCATCGGATGCATGTCGCACAGCGCTAAAAGTGAACACACACACCAGAGGGGATCAGTATAAACATGACAGGGAGAAAAGCAAAGACAAGGGCAGAAGGAACCAATAGAGCTGCCATCTAAAAGAGACGATAGAGGTGTGACCTGGGGATAGGCAGGTACTTACGAGGAGCTCCTTCGGCCATTTCAATGGCAGTGATTCCAGTTGACCACAAGTCACTCTGGAAGAGGAGACACAGTGAGAGAGGCATCAGACATAGCAACACCCTCACTACATCAGACACTGAAGCGCAACATACTCTACCAAGCAGACTCTTGCATTCTACCCCACATCGTAGCAGTAGCTAAAGTTACCAGTAGCTACAGATGTCAAGGAGGACATAAGTGGCAGGTTCAAATCATGGCTAAAACGTCGGAGTACTGTGTGGAAGAGGGCGAGGGTCTTACTCTGTAGTCGTAGGTGGCCTCAGGGTTCTCGTCACAGGCGATGACCTCGGGCGCCATCCAATAGGGAGTCCCGATGAATGTGTTCCTCCTCCCCACCGTCCGGTCCAACTGGGCGCTCACGCCAAAGTCCACTGCAAGACAACCAATCAGAAGTTGAAACTAGTTATATACAACTGCATTGCAGTAAACATCTAGACTAGGTGACTGGCTAAAATAGCTGTGATTTTGGAATTCCAAGGGTTAGACCAAACAGGGTTGTTGTCCGTAACGTACAAAACATATTGTCACCCACCAAGCTTGACCTCGGCGTTCTCTGTGAGCAGGACGTTCTGTCCCTTGATGTCACGGTGGATGACGTGGTGGGCGTGCAGGTGGGCCAGTCCCTGAAGAGGAGGAGAGGGAGGTGTGTAGACGTGAGACCACATGTCTAAGACCAGAGCATTGAAGTAGCGGAGGGTAAAGACTTTCTATTAACATATTATTACACAATGAACAAGGAGACTGAAGATAGAAGGTGAAAGGAAAGAGGGGATGGAGGGGGCCGGAGGACAGGCTCACCCGGAGGATTTCTCTGGAGATGTAGGCGATCCAGTCCTCCTTGAGCTGGTTGCCTTTAGTGTTCTTCACCAGGTCTGTGATGGAGCCCGCCCCACAGAACTCCATCACCAGCTACAGGAAACACACACAATACTCAGTCAGATGCCTACATAAGCACTTCTAAGGCTAAATGAGAGTCAAAACAGTAGATGACTTAGGGATATTGCTTTGATTCATGCTGCTGCAGATTTACCAGTTCTGATTATTCTGCCATTGGGAAACACTCCTGCTAGATACTCACCCACAGTTGGTCATCATGCCCCGGGGGACTCTTCTTGATAAAAGCACCGTAGTACGTGGCAATGTTTCTGTGATGGGAGTACTTCTTGAGCATATTGATCTCCAGTTTGATTTCCTCCTCCTCATCCTACAGGCACACAGACACCATTAGTCATTAGATAAAGAGAGAAGGCCGGGGGAGGAAGACGTCATAGGAAAATCACTATCGTGTGTGGATGGTTACAGATGTATAATAGTCAATCATTTCCCACATTCCACAAAGGTCAAGTATCGCGGGGGTTGATAAGTGCCTTTGTAGGGGGGGTATTAAACCCTCATTCATCCACGGCCCGTAAACAATGTGACATCTCGGCTACGCAGTACACACACTGCTCTAACGACTTCTTTGTTTGGGTATTAATGATGTGTGTATCTCATTGTGTGTGTGTGTGTGTGTGTGTGTGTGGGGGGGGGGTCCATGGCAGACAGAATCCATTATACTATCTGTAACCTATCTAAGACTTAGGGGTGTGAACATTTAAACTAAATTGAGATCCTTAACATTAAGAAAAATCCCAAACAGAAACATTTTCCTTCCACAAAATTAAAAAACACAGTGCAGTTAAATATTATTTTCCGTGTTATAGCATAACTAGACTATAGGCTATAAAGGCCTGGGGAAAGTTGTGTAATTTAACTAAAACCAGAGGGGAAGAGGCGAACTTTAGACTACTTTGGTGAATTTGCCAATCAAGGAAGACAAGACATTGCGAGAGACAGATTACCAAGACATATGAGCACGGTTCTGCCGGCCCCCTCCGCCCTCTCCCTGGCTCGCCTGCTCTTTCTCTTCTCTAATGATGCGAGTGTGTACCGCATTCCATTGTGAGACACAGCTTTTGATTGCCGATAGATAGGCCTAGTGCACGGTTCTGACTGTCTGCCTGGTGGCCGACCTACCTATAAATGTGCCCCACTCTTCTCTCTCCATCCCTCACTATGAAAGATGCGAGTGTTCTTGTCGGAATTACGGCAACTAATCAGTCTCCTCAATTCTAAAAAATACTGAATCTTAGGAGTCAATCTTGACATGGGAGTCGACGTGCAAGGTGTCAAGGAATCAATTAATTTGGAGTCGACTACCCAACATCACGTTATCATCGTTAATGGTTGGAAAAATGGCAGAGAAAGGCAAGCGACAGCAGCTAAGCCCTGTATGGTAATACTTTGAGAAATTAAATGAGAAGGAAATGCATACTTTGCAAGGTGGAAGGAAGTACAGGTGCAATGCTTAACCATCTGGAAAGGGACTAACCATGAGACCCAAACCGTTGCTGGCAGTAGCACAGCAGCATTGTTAATTGACTTGGAATTTTTTTAATTTTTCATATTGTTTTTACAGAAAAGCGATTTTATTTAAACGCTAAAATTTATTTCATTTGTCACATCCCTAATACGACTGTACATGTATATATCAAATCTCCTCAGCTAAACAACTGGAATTCCATTAGAGCCCATGCCTACACATTTATTTCCAATTACAGGAGATAAGCATTTTAAAAATCTGGCTTTTCAGCAGAAGAATATGATTTCAGTGTGATATCCCCATACACCCCCTCAAATCACTGGGGTTTTACACATCCAAAACCCATACACCCACACAAAAACATCCTCCCTCCCCCACCTCACATGAAAACCGTGAGGAAAACAACAAAAGGTCACCCCACCATTAGCTTAATCTCTTCCTTTGCAACAACTTGACAATGATTAACAGTGACAGTAACTGACACACCGCGAGTGTTAAACCCCTTGTCTTACAGAAAGCCCTGGTGGAAAGGAGGAGCCTGAACGATGGGGACATTAGTGAAGAGCGATGCAGTTACTGTGACGGTGGTGGTGTGTTTAAAGATGGATGTAGGTACACGCACACTTCTCTTCCACCAGACCCTTCCAGTGCCAGCAAGTAGAGGCTGTCTGTTGGCTGTGCAGGCAGCCTTATTGCTGCATTCCCTCTCGTTTTCTCCCCCTCTAGCCCTCCCTCTTTCCCATCTTTCCTGCAGCTGTTTGTGAACAGGCGGCTGGCTGAGCATTCCTGACAATCACTGGGACAAAAACGAGGGGGGATTCACTTTTGGGTATGTCATTTTCCATTTAGACAGAAATGATCATTCAATTATCATTATCATTCAAGCGGTTAACGCAGCACCATGTAGGTCAAAGTGTAAAACAATACACAGCATGGCCAGGCATATTTATTTTACCTTTATTTAACTAGGCAAGTCCGTTAAGAACAAATTCTTATTTTCAATGACGGCCTAGGGACAGTGGGTTAACTGCCTTGTTCAGGGGCAGAACGATAGATTTATACCTTGTTAGCTCGGGGATTCGATTTTGCAACCTTTCGGTTACTAGTCCAACGCTCTAACTCCTAGGCTACCTGCCGCCCCAGCAGGTAGCTTAGTGGGAGAGCAGAGCAGGCTAATAGTACAGCCCAGGACTGCCATGCCCACCTCTCCCTCTCTCAGCAACAGTAACAGTTTGTCAGGACAACAGAGAGCTGCTGTTGAGATAACAGGTGCTCTTCTACCTGGCAGGGTGAAGCAAGAGTCATTCATAGCCTATAGTGGTGAAATCTCTACATATATCCCTCATATCTTAGACTAGAGGCTATATCAGGGAAGGTGTATGACCACGTAACCGGGGGGTGGAGTGGGTCGTCACTAGTTACCACAGACAAAGTAACAAACCACCTATTTCTACAATTTCTCTTCTTAATTTTTAAGCCTAACCTTAACCACAAAGCTAACCTTATGCCTAACCTTAAATTAAGACCAAAAAACTCATTTTTGTTTTCATGCCTTTTAACGATATACCTTTTTGGTTTTGTGGCTGGGGTAACTAGTGGAAACCAGGTGAGACATGCCCTATGACACCCATGGCAGGAAACGGTTAGGCAACACATCATCAGAGCCTTAATCATGACAGTCAGCAGGGAGTGGCAGGCAGGGGGCAAGTCAGGGCATAAGAACAGAGAAACTGGTCTAGAACAAGAATGACCACATTGGCATGCAACGGAATTGAGAATTTTACTTAGGCAATGTTTAAGAGTAAACGTTATGTTAAACGACATGGGCCACATGGCCTATACTGCAAAGGCTATATCATAAAACTAACCACAAGTCCCTTGGGATGGGGGGGGGGGGGTCTCATTAGGGTATGTGTGTGTGGGTGGCCCAGCTAGTTCCATATTCACTGGGAGGTCCTATTTCAGTAGATAAAAGCAGAATGCCACAGAAAGCGCAAAGGGCTGCCCTCCTGCCTGCCTGCCTCAAAATGACGTAATTTAGCCATAAAACATCCTGCTGGCTTTAGCTGTAATGATCTCTGCTTATTATACTGAGATTTACGAGCGGCTGATTACGGAGAAGTCAAAGTTCTTCCTGAAATGTAGACAGGACCTCAAAGAATTTCCATGTAGACTAGCATATTCTAAATGAGGAGTTGGCTAACTACAAGACCACTACACTACATGCTTGTCGAACACCTCATTCCAAAATCACGGGCGTTAATATGAAGTTGGTCCCCTCTTTGCTGCTACAACTGCCTCCGCTCTTCTGGGAAGGCTTTCCACTAGATGTTGGAACATTACTGCGGGGACTTGCTTCCATTCACCCACAAGAGCATTAGTGAGGTGAGGCACTGATGTTGGGCGATCAGGCCTGGCTCGCAGTCGGCGTTCCAATTCCTCCCAAAGGTTTTCGATGGGGTTGAGGTCAGGGCTCTGTGCAGGCCAGTCAATTTCTTCCACACCGACCGACAAACCATTTCCGTATGGACCTCGCTTTGTGCACGGTGGTATTGTCATGCTGAAACAGGGAAGGGCCTCCCCCAAACTGCTGCCACAAAGTTGGAAGCACAGAATCGTCAAGAATGTCATTGCATGCTGTAGTGTTAAGGTTTCCCTTCACGGGAACTAAAGGACCTAACCGAACCATGATAAGCAGGCCCAGACCATTATTCCTCCTCCACCAAACTTTACAGTTAGCACTATGCATTGGGGCAGGTAGCATTCTCCTTGCATCTGGGTTTGGCAGATTCGTCCGTTGGAATGCAAGACGGTGAAGCGTGATTCATCACTCCAGAGAACACGTTTCCACTGCTCCAGAGTCCAATGGCGGATGAGATTTACACCACTCCAGCCGACGCTTGGCATTGCGCATGATAATCTTATGCTTGTGTGCAGCTGCTCGGCCATGGAAACACCTTTCACGAAGCTCCCGACGAACAGTTCTTGTGC
This sequence comes from Salvelinus namaycush, assembly GCF_016432855.1. Lineage (NCBI taxonomy): Eukaryota > Metazoa > Chordata > Actinopteri > Salmoniformes > Salmonidae > Salvelinus > Salvelinus namaycush. Next base: position 12,542,814 of record NC_052346.1, read on the forward strand.
TGACGTTTCTTCCAGAGGCAGTTTGGAACTCAGTAGTGAGTGTTGCAACCGAGGACAGACGATTTTTACACGCTATGCGCTTCAGCTCTCCCGTTCTGTGAGCGTGTGTGCCCTACTGATTCGCGGCTGTGCCGTTGTTGCTCCTAGACGCTTCCACTTCACAATAACAGCACTTACAGTTGACCGGGGCAGCTCTAGCAGGGCAGAAAGTTGACAAACTGACTTGTTGGAAAGGTGGCATCCTATGAAGGTGCCACGTTGAAAGTCACTGAGGTCTTCAGTATGGCCAATCTACTGCCAATTTTTGTCTATGGAGATTGCATGGCTGTGTGCTTGATTTTATACACTGTAATAGTCGAATCCACTGTGTCCACATACTTTTGTATACATAGTGTATATATAGTGTGTATCGAAGGATAAAATACATCAAGAGCTTGTACTTCTCCCAATTAAAGGTATTTTTTTCTCACAGAAATAAAAATGTATATTAATTCTATTTTTTATTAGGCTAAGACACTTTCAAAAACCATGGGTAAGGCCCTTTGCGTCAATCTCACTGTAATAACCCTGCAAAGCCACCTGACATTAGGCCATTTATCCTTTAATCTGAGGCCCAAATAAGACAATGGTCAGATGATCTGAAAGCCCTGGTTGACAAATAAACAGGCAGAGTGGGCAGTTTGAAATGTGAAAGGTCAACTCAGCTTCGGACTACATTGTTTCACCAATAGACCTGGCCATGTAACATCCTCCTTGAACACACACACACACACACACACACACACACACACACACACACACACACACACGGGGTGTTCCAGTTAGTCTGGTTTACCTCTGTGACGTCCATGACCTTGATGGCGGCCAGCTGTCCAGTTTTGACATGTCTCCCCTGTAGAGACGAAGAGAAAAGGAGAAGATAGCAGGTCAGTCATCACGAGGTCAACCGAGGGTAACAGTAATACACTGATCAGCTGGGTTAGGGTTAATAAGTGTGTGCGCGCGCGACTTGAACTTGCAAAACATGCCTTCTTACAGTAAATCCCATCTTAGCTGTGTACTTAGTGGCCTACAGGTGACCAACCGTAAGAGTTCTTTCCATAGACAACCATCATCACTTTGATTCAGTCCACTGTGTACCGTCATGTGGCTGGTTAAGCCTAGCATAGACACAGAACAACTAGCATCCAAACAGACAGACATGGACTGGGGCTACGATGTCTGTGCTGAACAAACATTCCCACAGTCCTCCTCTCTCAGCACCAGTCACTCCTTACATAAACAGAGACAGAAATAGTATCTTACCCTCTCTCAGTCTCAAACCCCTCAAAACAGATAAAAGCTGCTAATAATTATCCGGATAGAAACCAAAATGGGGATTTCCACTACTGTGGGGCTGCAGTGCGTATGATAACGGCTAAAGCAGTATTGTTTTTGATGATAGAAGCAGCTGTTTATCTGAACAAGACGCATATAAATGCGCACACACGTCCATCTAGACTATTTTGAATGAACATTCCACAATCAATTGAAAATATGCGGGGTTAATGACAAAAGCCAAGCAGCTTATTCTCTCCAGCTACGGATGAGACAAAAGCCTTCATTCCTTTACTCTCTGGATTTATAATCCTGTCAACTTTGATCCCGGGGCCACTGTCCATAAAAACATCAGTGACATTACTTATAACTCGAGTCCCCGTCGAGACACACAAGCCTTTGGTCGAGGTGAAAGGTCACAGGTGCATTGGAGAGGTTCAGTTTTCACCCCCTGCGGCCCCCCACTCCTCTGTGAACGCAGTCCTTAAGCATGACGCTTGGGTGACAATCTTTGGAAGAAATGACGGTTTCATCCGGGAAATGAAGAGGAATCACCGTAACATTGTTGGATATTTAGGCCAATTCGTGCGTGAATGTATTTTTGTGCTCACTGATTTCTCATGTCTCAGATTCAGGTCATGGGGCGGGGTGGACTACAAAATAAAGCAGGAAAGAATGTAGGCTATAGACAGGAAGTGGAGGATGATCTCTCAACCAATCGGTGTGAGACAAGGCTTTAGGAGGGCCCCCATTGCTCCAGCCAGGCCCCTCTCCCATATGAGTCCAAAACCCCTCTCCACTATCACACAACAAACAATCACCTCAAGCCCCATCCTCCAATCCCAACCTGCTGGAGCTGAGCTACATGGGCCCTGTCCGGAGACAGCAGCCAGGGCAGAAGCTGACTGACCGAGGGGCCCCGAGGCCCCTGGTCTGATACGGTGGCCCTGGAGAGGTTACCTGAAGCAAGGGGTTATCACTGAGCAGGCAGCTCCAGACACTCCATAAAGCCCCTAACCACGGCCAGATGTGCTGGCCTCTCTCCAACTCTCATACTAGATCGCAGTAGGCGTACAGACAACCTCCCCACTCCTTAAACAGACTACAACCAGAGGAAGACAGATCACACTATTAGCTAGTAGGCCGTTCAACACAGTCTCTCTAAACATCACTGAAACCCTCTCCGCTGTTCTTCTGCATTCATCCAGTAAAACCAGAAGCAAATCGCACTCCTTCCCCAGTCATCCTTCTCAACGATTCCCTGGCAACATATCTCCCACAAGAGGTGGAGCTGCCCAGATGAATGACAGAATGGTGAAATCACATTAGATCATCATACATGGTAATAAAATAGCTCACAACAAACTAGCCAGGTCACAATTATAAGTGAGAACTTGTTCTCAACTTGCCTACCTGGTTAAATAACCTAGCTGAAATAAAGGTTGGCCCAGCACATCAAAGGCAGTGTAAAGGGAGATGAGCTGTCTGGTAATGGGGGGCTGATTGTCCCAGGGGGAGGTGGTCAGATGAAGATGTAAGGTGACATTTGAGCAGGGAGAGAGGGGGTGGGTAGAGGGGGGGGGGGGGGGGGGGTACAGGCATTGGGTGACGAGCTAATCCCCCTTAGGGCAGGCAATGTATAGGCTAGGCTACGCAGGCAATGCCTCTCTCTCACACACACACACGAAAGAGAAAGCATAAACACACAGATCAGGAACTTATAGATGCCCCTCTTCTCAACACAAACCAGATGAGCAGTGGTGAGAGAGAAATGGTCTAGTGAGCAGCAGCACGAGATGGCCCAGAGTCTGTACTATACTGTAACACATACCAGCCAACTGACCCACTGCTGACCCTACCTCACTGACAGACCCTGTCTATATTGTATCTACTACACATACCAGCCAACTGACCCACTGCTGCCCCTACCTCACTAACAGACCCTGTCTATATTGTATCTACTACACATACCAGCCAACTGACCCACTGCTGACCCTACCTCACTAACAGACCCTGTCTATATTGTATCTACTACACATACCAGCCAACTGACCCACTGCTGCCCCTACCTCACTAACAGACCCTGTCTATATTGTATCTACTACACATACCAGCCAACTGACCCACTGCTGCCCCTACCTCACTAACAGACCCTGTCTATACTGTATCTGCTACACATACCAGCCAACTGACCCACTGCTGCCCCTACCTCACTAACAGACCCTGTCTATATTGTATCTACTACACATACCAGCCAACTGACCCACTGCTGCCCCTACCTCACTAACAGACCCTGTCTATATTGTATCTACTACACATACCAGCCAACTGACCCACTGCTGCCCCTACCTCACTAACAGACCCTGTCTATACTGTATCTGCTACACATACCAGCCAACTGACCCACTGCTGCCCCTACCTCACTAACAGACCCTGTCTATATTGTATCTACTACACATACCAGCCAACTGACCCACTGCTGCCCCTACCTCACTAACAGACCCTGTCTATACTGTATCTGCTACACATACCAGCCAACTGACCCACTGCTGCCCCTACCTCACTAACAGACCCTGTCTATACTGTATCTGCTACACATACCAGCCAACTGACCCACTGCTGACCCGACTTCCTACAACCACCAGAAGACACTGAGGATTGGGGGGGGGGGGGGGGGGGGCAGAAAGAACAGACAGAGGTGAAAAGAGATGGGGAAGAGGTTGTAGTTTACTCCATGGTACAGTATGTAGATGTCAGTGCATTCTCTGATCAGATATAGAGCAACACGTGACAGAGTCAGCGAGAGACTGAAGGAGTGGGGCCACTTTAAGCCAGTCGAGAAGCCAGCCAAAGCTGAGCTGGCTGTTAGAGTAGAGAGCAGTCAATAATGCAGCTGCTATTGATCACAGTGCAGCTGCTACAGTACCGGCCTCTGAAGAAACACTACTCAACACAAAACTAGTTGATTTCCTTCAGCACTAAATGGTCTCAATGGAAGAGGTGACTCTAAATTCCTAATAGAGTATCAACCATAAAAACTGAGTTGCGTTCAATAGAACCAAAGTGTGGTGCATTTCACCTGCTTGTTTGCGGATAGAACTGACAAGGTGCTAAGTGAGAAACCTGACGCCAAAGGGAAAGTCTGTTGATGCTCAGACTGGGCTCCAGCCCAGGATGGGAACGCTGTCTCGTTCGCAAGGGGCTTTTGTGTCTCGCCTCACCCCTGTATGATAATGAGGTAGCTCAACGGGTCACTCCTCACACACACACAAAGCATAGTTGTGTTCAGGCAGTGGTATGGACAGCCCAGGGGCTGTGTGGGTCTGCTGACAGCCATTAGAGCGAGGGCCAGTGCAGGGAGGGAGAACAGACAAAAGAGCTGCCCCGGACTGTGTGTGTAGGGAACACACACACAGTCTGTCCCTACACTGTGGCCTGATGGTGACTACTAGGTACATCAGGTCATGTCTACACTTACATGCGACTTCTGCTATCAGAATACAAAGATCACATTGAAAAGACGGGTCTAGACGCACAAAAGTCGCTTTGTGGTCTGATTGTGTTCACCTCAGTCTGGACACATTCAGGCTACCAAAAGTGCATACAGTGTGCGACGTCATCAGCACTCCAGAAATCTTGTGTTTGGGACTGAGGCAACTTTTCATTATAACGGTGGAGGAAATACATTCCTAGCATGTGAGGACTAGGTTTCCTGGCCTCAAACTAGCCACCTATCTAATATTTAGAAAAAAACATTTTGGGTTTGGCTAGAGTTATGCTAATCCATTTGCAATCCCTTTAGTGTTGCTTGCTAGCTACAGAGGTTATCTGGCTAGTTAGCTACAGTAGTTAGCTTCTGCCATCAGTTGGGTTATCATATTTTGCCTATCCCACCGTTTATAGAATGCTTTCTGACATTTGAGTAAAGCGCAGGAAAAGGGAATCGGGATACGGTAGACATATTTAAAATGTAGGTGTAGATGCATGACGCGTTGGGAATTCCATGATCAGAACACTAGAGCTGCATGAACTGTCAAGTCCGACACGGCCTCTGTGACACAGGGTAAGACCTTGGCACTGCCACAGAGTGGGTGACACATTCAACACCAGACCAGCTGATCCCAGAGGGATAGGCTCCAATAGCTGTCCATCACTGGTCTGTGTGCTCAAACGGAATTGAAGGCAAGGTTTCCAGCGTAGTACCAAATACCTATACGACCTTGCTAGATCAGAGATTAAAGTGGCGATCTGTGATTGGTACATTCATTGTTGTACCCGAGAGGGTAATAGGAGCTGGAATATAATCTGTGCAAACACCATGGGGTTAACCCACTGAGACATGCCTACTGCCTATGGCCCTCCACTCCCATTCCCAGCATACTAACCTACAATTGTGCCTCCAACTGTGGAAGGCTAGGCTATAAATAGCGGTTAACCTACAGCTAGTACCATATAACTGTGAGCAGGACGGTTAGCTTCCTACTGCATAGCGCACATTAACAGGTCTGTGTACTGGAGCGCAACAGGGCTGCTTGGAGCACCTCACAGAGATGTTTCCAAAGCTACCCACACCTACAGGTGTTACCTAAATATAGATATGTTTATTGGAGAATGATGTTCAAGAGGATCTTTCACTTTTCTTCATACTGGTTCCATTTTGGTCCCTTGCCCATACCACTTTGGAGTTAAACAGATCTGACCGACAACTATTAGCAGACTGGGAGGATCTGGGAATACCAAAGGGCGTAGTGGATTAACAAGGAGCCAAAATGGACCCCAGGCAAGCATTATCACTGCTGCTTCGCTCCGATGCTCCCTCTAACTCCTCCTCCTGGGTTGGCCAGGCAGCCTTTAGTGTGCTAGGTCCTCCAATATGGGACCAGCATTACACATTTTGTCCTGGGAGGTAGTGCTGTTAACCAAAATTACAATAATTTTTTGCTTTTTAAAACAATTAATTGACCGACGTCGGTTCAATTATTTGAGTTCCATTTAATTTATTTTCTGAGCTCAATGCAGTTTCTCTAGAGATAAATCAGATCAAGCCTGAACTGTGCGATGTAGTAGGGGGTAAATATTCTACATACAGTACCAGTCAAAAGTTGACAACTACTCATTCAAGGGTTTCTTTATTTGTACTATTTTCTACACTGTAGAATAATAGAAGACATCAAAACTATGAAATAACACATATGAAATCATGTAACCAAAAAAAGTGTTAAACAAATCAAAATATAATTTTCTATTTTAGATTCTTCAAAGTAGCCACCCTTTGCCTTGATGACGGCTTTGCACACTTGGCATTCTCTCAACCAGCTTCATGAGGTAGTCACCTGGAATGCATTTACATAAACAAGTTTGCCTTGTTAAAAGTTTGTCATTTCTTTCCTTCTTAATGCGTTTGAGCCAATCAGTTGTGTTGTGACAAGGTAAGGGTGGTAATACAGAAGATAGCCCTATTTGGTAAAAGATCGAGCCGACCGCACAGTTATAAAATTGGCACGGTGATGTAAGCCTACACGAAACACAGACCTTATTTTAAGTGAATCTAAAAATATCCTATGGAATAAATGAAGGAACCGCTTTTCAGATTTTGCTAGGTGTCATGGGAATTATGACTCGCACTTTGGTTGTCAATTCTTACCATGCCCATTATTAAAATAGGATTTCCTGCATATAGAAATTAAAGTTGTTTTCAACATTCATCACAGGTAACTTAAACTATTTTTATTCAAACAGTTGAGAGTATTTGTCTCCTAAGCAGACTCTTCAGTATCATTGTCACTTCAGAGCTGTGTGCGTGTGTGTATTTATGTATTATATTAAGTTAAAATAAAGTGTTCATTGTTCATTCAGTATTGTTGCAATTGTCATTATTACAAAAATGTGTGTGTGTGTATGATATATATATATATATTTTTTTGTTTTAATAAAATCGTCATCGGCTTTTTTTGTCCTCCAATAATCGGTATCGGTATCGGCATTGAAAAATCATAATCGGTCGACCTCTAGTCCAGATTGTCTAGCCGGGCTGATTTGTAGGGATCCAGATTTTGCAGCTCTTTCAGAACATCAGCTATCTGGATTTGGGTGAAGGAGATGTGGGGGGGGGGGGGGGGGGGGGCTTGGGCCAGTTGCTGCGAGGGGTGCAGAGCTGTTGGCCGGGGTTGGGGTAGCCAGGTGGAAAGCATGGCCAGCCATAGAGAAATGCTTATTGAAATTCTCAATTATCTTGAATTTATCGGTGGTTTCCTAGCCTCAGTGCAGTGGGCAGCTGGGAGGAGGTGCTCTTATTCTCCATGGACTTTACAGTGTCCCAAAACCTTTTGGAATTAGTGCTGCAGGGTGCAAATTTCTGTTTTAAAAAGCTAGCCTTAGCTTTCCTAACTGACTGTGTGTATCGGTTCCTGACTTCCCTGAAAAGTTGCATATCGTGGGGATTATGCGATGCTAGTGCAGTACACCCCAGGGTGTTTTTGTGCTGGTCAAGGGCAGTCAAGTCATGAGTGAACCAAGGGCTATATCTGTTCTTAGTTCTACATTTTTTGAAAGGGGCATGCTTATTTAACTTCTTCTGGCTGCAGGGGCAGTATTGAGTATCTCTGATAAAAGGTGCCCATTTCAAACGGCCTCGTACTCAATTCTTGCTCGTACAATATGCATATTATTATTACTATTGGATAGAAAACACTCTCTAGTTTCTAAAACCTTTTGAATTATATCTGTGAGTAAAACAGAACTCATTTGGCACAAACTTCCTGACCAGGAAGTGGAAAGTCTGAAAACTATTCTCTGTTCTAGGTCCTGCCTATAAATGGGCATGATACGTATTAGTATACATGCACGTCATACACCTTCCCCTAGATGTCAAGAGGCAGTGAGAGAAGAAATTGAGTGTTTATCTTGGTCTGAGATGGAATAAATCCTCTTGGAATGACGTGTCACCCATTTCCTGTTTTCTGGAAAGCGCGAGGATGGACCTGGAATTGCCTTCTGAAATGCTGTCGTTATAGGCGACTACTATCTCCGGCTTTGATTTTATTTGATACATGTGACAATATCATCGTAAAGTATGTTTTTTTTCAATAGAGTTTTATTAGATTATTGAAATTTATTCGGGACGTTAGGCGTGTTGCGTTGTGTGCCTTTGTTCAGGAAGGAGAGCTTCGCGCCACTTGGCTAGTGCGCTTGCTAATTCAAGAGGGAAAAAGGACGTTCTAAATCCAAACAACGATTGTTCTTGACAAAGGACCTCTTGTACAACATTCTGATGGAAGCTCATCAAAAGTAGGACCCATTTTATGATGCTATTTCATATATCTGTCGAACTGTGTACTATTAGTTTTGCGCCCAAGTTTTGGGCACTCGGTCGACATAACGTAAGCCTTATGTGGTAATGAAGTTATTTTTAGAATTCTAACGCGGCGATTGCATTAAGAACTAGTGTATCTATCATTTCCTATACAACATGTATTTTTTAGTTATGTTTATGAATAGCTATTTGGTCAGAATATGTGTCAGAAAAAGTGTCAGAAAAATATCCGGACGTTGTGGGAAAAAGATGCTAAGTTAGCACAATGTATAACCACTGATTTCAGCTCTAAATATGCACATTTTCGAACAAAACATAAGTGTATGTATAACCTGATGTTATAGGACTGTCATCTGATGAAGCATATCAAGGTTAGTCAAAAATTATATATATTTTGCTGGTTTGTTACGATCGCTAACTTTTACTGCTGGGGAATGGCTTGTGTTTCTGGCTATTGTGGTAAGCTAATATAACGCTATATTGTGTTTTCGCTGTAAAACACTTGATAAATCGGAAATATTGTCTGGAATCACAAGATGCCTGTCTTTCATTTGCTGTACACTATGTATTTTTCAGAAATGCTTTATGATGAGTATTTAGGTATTTGACGTTGGTGTCTAATTATTCTGTCTGCTTTCGGTGCAATTTCTGATTGTAGCTGCAATGTAAACTATGATTTATACCTGAAATATGCACATTTTTCGAACAAAACAGATTTATTGAATAACATGTTATAAGACTGTCATCTGATGAAGTTGTTTGTTGGTTAGTTTGGTTGGTTCTTGGTTAGTTAGGTTGGCTTTGTGCATGCTACCTGTGCTGTGAAAAATGTCTGTCCTTTTTTGTATTTGGTGGTGAGCTAACATAAATATACGTGGTGTTTTCGCTGTAAAACATTTTAAAAATCTGACATGTTGGCTGGATTCACAAGATGTTTATCTTTCAAATGCTGTATTGGACTTGTTAATGTGTGAAAGTTAAATATTTAAAAAATATATATTTTGAATTTCGCGCCCTGCACTTGAGCTAGCTGTTGTCATAAGTGTACCGACGTCGGGCTTGCAGCCAGAAGAAGTTAAGATGGTGAGGAAAGCACTTTTAAAAGAACAACCAGGCATCCTCTACTGACGGGATGAGGTCAATATCCTTCCAGGAACCCCGGCCAGGTTGATTAGAAAGGCCTGCTTGCAAAAGTGTTTTAGGGAGCGTTTGACAGTCATGAGGGGTGGTCGTTTGACCGCGGACCCATAACGGACACAGGCAATGAGGCAGTGATCGCTGAGATCCTGGTTGAAAACAGCAGAGGTGTATTTAGAGGGCAAGTTGGTCAGGATGATATCTATGAGGGTGCCCATGTTTACGGATATGGTGTTGTACCTGGTAGGTTCTTTGATAATTTGTCTGAGATTGAGGGCATCTATCTTAGATTGTAGGATGACCGGGGTGTTAAGCATGTCCCAGTTTATGTCACCTTGCAGTACGAATTCTGACGATAGATAGGGGGCAATCAATTCAGCTGAGGGGGGTCTATAACAAGCGGCAGTGAGGGACTTATTTCTGAAGAGATGGATCTTTAAAAGTAGAAGCTTTAACTGTTTGGGCATAGACCTGGATAGTATGATAGAACTCTGCAGGCTCTCTCTACAGTAGATTACAATTCTGCCCCCTCTAGCAGTTCTGTCTTGACGGAAAATGTTGCAATTGGGGATGGAAATTTCAGAATTTGATGGCTTTCCCAAACCAGGATTCAGACACGGTTAGGACATCAGGGTTGGCGGATAGTGCGAAAGCAGTGAATAAAGCAAACTTAGGGAGGAGGCTTCTGATGTTAACATGCATGAACCCAAGGCTTTTACGGTTGCAGAAGTCTGCAAATAAGAGTGCCTGGGGACACACGGGGCCTGGGTTAACCTCTACATCACCAGAAGAACAGAAGAGGAGTAGGATGAGGGTACGACTAAAGGCTATAAGAACTGGTTGTCTAGTGCTTTGGGAACAGAGAATAAAAGGAGCAGATTTCTGGGCGTGGTAGGATAGATTCAGGGCATAGTGTACAGACGGGGTATGGTAGGGTGTGAGTACAGTGTGCGTAAACCTAGGCATTGAGTGACAATGAGAGAGGTTGCATCTCTGGAGGCGCCAGTTAAGCTAGGTGCGGTCTCAGCATGTGTGGGGGGTGGGACAAGGGGGCTATTTGAGGCATGTTGAGCAGGACTAGGGGCTCCGCAGTAAAATTAAACAATGAGAGCTGCCCTAAACAATGGTTTACAAGGCATATTGACAGAGAGAGGCATAAAGCAATCACAGGTGTTGATTGGGAGAGCTAAGACAACAACGGGTAAACAGCTAAGACAACGGGTAAATGGCGATGAATGGGCAGAGAGGGTCAGTTAGCTACACACAGGGCCTGAGTTCGAGGTTGGGGCAGACAAAAACAAAATGAAGTACCGTGTAAATGAACAGTCCAGCAGGCATCAGCTGTGTAGCCGAGTGATCATAGGGTCCAATGAGCAGCAATAGATGAAACAGGAAGCCGTTCAGTAGTCGATTACTACGCTAGGCGAGCGGGAGACACAGTGTTCAGGTTGGCTAGCGGGCCGGGGCTAGCAGATGGATATTCACCACATCCACGAGGCAGAGGCCGGTTGAGAACACATCGGCTGAATTACGTTAGCAGACCAGTCGTGATGGATCGGCGGGGCTCCGTGTCGACAAAGTGTCCAGGCCAAATTGGCAAGAGGTATTTTAGTTGGTGTACTTCGTTTGCTAGCCAGGAGATGGGCCTAGCTCGAGGCTAACTGGTGCATGCTTCTGGACAAGGGCGTTAGCCACAATAGCCACTCGGTAGCAGCTAACTAGCTGCGAAGATCCGGTGTAATGGTCCAGTACTTGCGGCAGGAATCCGGTGACGTAGTGGGAAAAAATTAAGCAGTCCGATATGCTCAGGGCTGATATCGCGCCGTGCAGACTGGCAGGTATTATCCGGGCTATCGCGACTGGTGTCTGTGCTAAAGGTAAAGACCGCTAGCAGTGGATAACAATGACAAAATAGCTAGTAGCTAATTAGCTGGCTAGCTCCTGATGGAGGTTCCAGTTATAAAATTAAAAAAATAGCAGATCCGTACCACATTGGGTGAGGCGGGTTGCAGGAAGGTATATTTAATCCGAAAATGGAAAAAATAAATATATTGAAATGTATACAAAAAAACAAAAAATACAACATTTACACAGGACAAAAACGTCTTACTGCTGCGCCATCTTGGGGTGGAAAAATTGTATAATTTAAAAAAATGATCTAAAACATTGTTAGTTAGTATTAAGCAGTCATAAAAGTATGCCTTTATTTACTTTGATGAACTACTAAAATAGTGATTTTGTCAGACAGCATAGGCTGCAGCTCTATAGAGCTTAGATGACTTGGAATGAAAGTCAAATAAAACAAATGTCATGAAATTGTATTAATTGTTTTATTCTGTGTTACATCATTCAACCCACATAATGCAAAGTGCATTTCATGTCCACCCCAAAAATATTATACCGAAAACAGTGATTATTTCTAAATAATCGAACCAAAAACTCTCAAAAAGCACTAAATCACTCAGCACTACTTGGGGGATACCCACCTCCATACGGAGAGAGAGTACCACCACGCCCTGCCTGGCCTACTCCCTCCACTACCCACACGGCAGCCTGGGTAAAGATGGCCAAGTGGTACAGAGAGGAGAGATGGGGAAGAGGAAAAGACAGGGAGGGGCAGAGACTGGGGATGTCTAGACGATTAGGAGGCAGACCGGTGTGCTTGCGTCAGTGTTGCATCATCCGTTACTGTCGGCAGTTCTCCTTTGTTTAGCACATCTAGATCCTTTAAATGGCAGGGTTTCCCAAACTCGGTCATGCCCCCCCCCCCCCCCCCCCCCCCCGTGCACATTTGGGGTTTTGCCCTCTACACAGCTGATTCAAATAACAAACTCATCATCAAGCTTTGATTATTTGAATCAGCTGTGTAGTGCTGGGGCAAAAACCAAAACGTGCAGCAGGGAGGGCCCCAGGACCGAGTTTGTGAAACCTTGCTCTATGGTGAAGTCATGATGTCATGTGTTTAAGTCCTGGGAAGCATCCTCACAGACTGCCTTTCATTTGTGGAAAATGAAGCAGTATAAAATTATCTTCAACCTTAATATTAAAGACAGCTTAAAGTGAGGAAATTGAAATCCCAACAAGTTTCTGATGCCATTTTAGGACAGACGAAATGTTTAAGCAAAGCCAGTATGAAGGCTATAGCCCATATACAATATGGAAGCTAGTCCAGTATGGGTCCAATTCAGCATTACTGCCACAAGAGGATTTGATGCTGCCCATGACCTATGACCTTTCCTCTGTACCTGCGGGTGGGGGGGGTGGGGGGGGGGGGGGTTACATCACGGAGACATGGCACCGTGTCAAGCAGAGTGTTGGAACCAGTGACCCTTCAGTGTGCACCTTACAATCACAGAACTGGGCCAAGCTATTTAGAGCTGCAGCAGACCTCCGTCTGGGTCCACACAAACCTGCTAAGTCCTTCCCCTGGCAAAGCAGACATGGGCGAGGGAGCGAAAGAGTGGGGGAAAGACTGGTAGAGGGATGATTTGAAGTTATGAGCAAGCAGGAGAAGTAAAATGGTTTACCCACAGGTAAAATGAGAGAAGGGGGCAAGAGAAGAGAGAGAGCGGGAAAGAAAGCAATGGAGTGCAAAAGAGTAAGGTCACAGGAGCTGCCAGCACCATGGGACTGTGGGTATATTCTCCCAGCATCCCTGTAGAGTGGCCTGACATGGACTGCAGAGCAGAGGCCGGTGGGTGGTGAGGGAAGAGAAAGAGGCATGATGTTTAAGAGAGGTTGGCACGTCCCAGGGATCAGAGTGCCAGGGCACCAACAGCCCTGCAGGCCTGACAGACAGAGTGGCTGGCTAACTAGGTCTATATATGGCCATTCTGTACAGCCCAGTAGAGGGAATCCTCCCCCACATACCACGCAAAGGCAGAACTTAATGAATTGTTCAGGTTTTGTTTTTATCGCTATCATTCTCTTCTCAGACGCACCGGAGGGCTCTCCATCCCATCTCTCAGTGCCAGCTGGTCTGGAGCCAAAGAGATCAAACTGATCTGAGAATCCCATTGTGGAGTCAGTCAGTGCAGGAAGAGGCTTTCAGCATACCATCACAGTGGGACTGGGAGGTCAATGCCTGTATAGTAGTAGTCGAAATGATTAATAAAATGTACGGTGGTAATATGAAAACACTGCAAATCCAACAACTAACTGTATTGAGACGTAGGACCACTAGATACAGTCTGGATCAACCATACAAAGCTGTGCACATCTGAGACCAGCATGGACACTGACGACCGTCTCCTTAATGAGGCAATTGCCAATTGTTCAGTGGCTAGGGGAGCACCATGAAGACACCGGATGCTGAAGATGGGGTTGGCTGGGGAGGAAGAACCACTGCCACTTTGTGGGTATTGAGAAGAGGACTGAGTTCCCACAAACACTACGTCAACGACGTTCAGGGAGATTGTAGTGCTGCAGCAAGCCATTACCACCAAGCATGACCTTAGCCTCCCTCTTATTTCAATGCTTTTACTGGGACTAGTACCAGGGTTTATCATAAGCAATTCATTATGAAATATTGAGAGCCAGAAGGAGGGGGGACGCTGGCAGTAAGATTTGGTATACAACAATGTGATTGGGGGAAATAGCCTAAGCCATTGCATCCACAACTAAAGGATCAGCCATTTTGAAAAGTTGAGTGTAACATTATAGCGGCACAACATTGCCCATTTTGAGAAGGGGCCTCTTGTAAAAATGTTAGTGAGTACCAGTATCTAATAGCTTTCATTCCAGTGCAAGGTGAGGATTAGGGCTGTTAATGGTTAAGTGCTGTTGAAACTACATTTTACTGGTCTTGCTTATCCGTCTATTGTTTCATTTGCATAATTTTGTGGAATTAAATTAGTGTGTGTGTATTTTCGTTATACATCATGCATCTTATTTATCACATGCGCACAGCATACAAAGCCTAGTTTGAGGAGCGGAATAGCCCATCACCTGTCCGACAGTGAGAGAGAACCTCAAAAAGCTGGTACTGAACTGTAACGTGTGGTTTTAGAAGCCCAGTCATTGCGCAACAAATTATTCTAAATGCAATCGCGCGCCATTTTTTGTTGTTGAGATGGACACTTAAAAATGAGCTGCTATTTTTATTTCTCAATCTCAACTCGTAATTCAAGCCCGTTTGCCATTCGAGTGCATAGGCTATAGTCATCGGTAGGCAGGCTATCAATGAGTCACCAACCACCATGCAACGTGAGCTTCAGGCAGTATAATTGTTTGAAACGAGAGGATGACCGATTAAATCGGCATGGCTGATTAATTAGGGCCGATTTCAAGTTTTCATAACAATCGGTAATCGGCATTTTTGGACACCGATTACATTGCACTCCACGAGGAGACTGCGTGGCAGGCTGACCACCTGTTATATGAGTGCAGCGTCAAAAGGAGCCATGGTAAACTGCTAGCTAGCATTAAACTTATCTTATAAAAAACAATCAATCTTAACATAAGTCACTAGTTAACTACACATGGTTGATGATATTACTAGTTTAACTAGCTTGTCCAGCGTTGCATATATTCAATGCGGTGCCTGTTAATTTATCATTGAATCACAGCCTACTTCGCCAAACGGGTGATGATTTAACAAGCGCATTCGCGGGAAAAAAAGCACATACGTTGCACAAATGTACCTAACCATAAACATCGATGCCTGTCTTAAAATCAATACACACAAGTATATTTTTTTACGCCTGCAGATTTAGTTAAAATAAATGCATGTTACCAGGCAATATTAACTAGGGAAATTGTGTCACTTCTCTTGCGTTCAGTGCAAGCAGAGTCAGGGTATACGCAACAGTTTGAGCCGCCTGGCTCGTAGTAAACTGTGTTTCTTCCTAACAAAGACCGTAATTAATTTGCCTGAATTTTACATAATTATGACATGACATTGAAGGTTGTGCAATGTAACAGCAATATTTAGAGACTTAGGGTTGCCACCCATTCGACAAAATACGGAATGGTTGCGCATTTCACTGAAAGAATAAACGTTTTGTTTTCGAAATGATAGTTTCCGGATTTGACCATATTAAATCACCTAAGGCTCGTATTTCTGTGTGTTATTATATTATAATTAAGTCTATGATTTGATATTTGATAGAGCAGTCTGACTGAGCGGTGGTAGGCAGCAGCAGGCTTGTAAGCATTCATTCAAACAGCACTTTCCTGCGTTTGCCAGCAGCTCTTCGCAATGCTTGAAGCACAGCGCTATTTATGACTTCAAGCCTATCAACTCCCGAGTTTAGAATGGCAATACGAACGTGCCTATAAGAACATCCAATAGTCAAAGGTATATGAAATACAATGCTATTGTTGCATGGAAACATGCAACAATAGCAAGCCCATCGTCTCGCAGTCAAAAGGCTATAGCCTATTATTGAACATGCAATTCCTGTAATGAAGCAGCTATAAATCGCCATTTTCCATCTTTTGCCAAAATGTAATTGGCGGGAAAACAGTTCTAAACAGCTCACCTAATGCGAGCGGTTCCATATGTGAGAGATGAACGTCTGTTAGAAACTAAGGGGGGGTTCACACCAAATTGGTTTGGTGCGGTTTTTCCAAACTGGTTCGTTTACTCAGTTTGGTTCGTTTGGACCTGTGTGAACTCTATTGGTACTAAACAACGCACGGCGGTTCGCTCTAAAAGGGTGGTTTTAGTCTGTTTCAATTAGTACGGTGGTGTGGTTCGCTGCAGGTGAGAACACAGTCCGGACCAAACGCAGAAAAAGAACCAGAGTCACGCATTATTGGTTGTTTGACATCATAACTTGACATCTCTGAAACATTGTGAGTAGCAGGTTAGGGGAGACGAGGGCTATACCGGGGATCTAGGCTGCGTTGGCCACGTCTTTTTACGTTTTTTTTTTTTTTTTTTTTTTTTTTACATTTGTTGACTGGTTAATGAGGGTGGGTTAGTCGGCAGCAAGTATTACCGAAATTTGCATCCCTGGTGAGCATATAAAATTGTCATCTTCCCTTGACTGTCACACCCACACATTGAGAGTTTCAAGTCTTATCTGAGGTCATTCAACTGGTTGGCCAAGTCAATCTAAACCCGAGCTACCACTGAGCTTAACAGTAAGGTCTAAACCTGGCACTAGCCCCAGACAACAATCACTGCCACCTTGCCCCTGCTGCTGTAACTGGCTGCAGGCATTTGAATCCAGAAGAGCCACATCGTGCAGCACGGGGCTGTGATATGGCATTTCAGTTCTTAGAGTGCCTGCAACCCGCTTCTGTCAAAAGCTCCAAATGAAAAGGTCACCCATTCAGTGGAGGTACTGTATGTCATCTGGGCTAGCTGCATCAAACAGACTGTGGCGACTGGTTCCGAGACAGTGTCACGAAAACATACCTCCATAACAAAAAGTTTGAAAACGAAAATAACAAAGAGAAGGAAAGGGGACATATGAGTTAGACTCAAAAAAAAAGTATGCATTTCAAAACTGTAATTCAATGCAAGAAATTGTCCTGGGCCTTCTGAATAGAAGAAATAGACTGTGCTTGATTGTCTTATTGTGAGAGGTTTGAATGGGTGAAAAACTGCTTTGCAAGGAAGAAGAAAAGCCTCACAGAAAGAGATAGAAAGTTATATTTCCGGAACAGAGCTAGTTGATTATTCAGCATTTGAGACCCGACTAATAAACACATCCTTTCTGTGGGTCTGGTGGTGGTTCCCAAAGAAAGCCAGACACATGGAGACAAAACCAGCTTTGTAATGAAGCTGCCTGGCCATGCAGGCTCTGTCTGGGGCCTAGGACAGCTGCTCTTCCTCCACCAGTTCCAGCTAGCTCCCCTTATTCAGACCACACGTCTAACTGATAGGTTAACCTAACCGTGTTACTGCACTGACCCATCATTGGTGTCAGGCAGCTGATGAGGTAGGGGGGGAAAGTACATATACACACAAAAGTATGTGGACACCCCTTCAAATTAGTGGATTTGGCCATTTCAGCCACACCAGTTGCTGACAGGTGTATAAAATCAAGCACACGGCCATGCGATCTCCATAGACAAACATTGGCAGTAGAATGACCTTACTACAGAGAACAGTGACTTTCAACGTGGCACCATCATAGGATGCCACCTTTCCAACAAGTCAGTTCGTCAAATATCTGCCCTGCTAGAGCTGCCCCGGTCAACTGTAAATGCTGTTATTGTGAAGTGGATATGTCAAAACGCAACAACGGCTTAGCCGCAAAGTGGTAGGCCACACAATCTCAGAACGGGACCGCCTAGTGCTGAAGTGCGTAAAAACTGTCGGCCCTCAGTTGCAACACTCACTACCGTGTTCCAAACTGCCCCCGGAAGCAACGTCAGCACAAGAACTGTTCGTCAGGAGCATCATGAAATGGGTTTCCATGGCCAAGCGGCCACACACAAGCCTAAGATAACCATGCGCGATGGTGTAGGCTGGAGTGGTGTAAAGCTTGCCTCCATTGGACTCCGGAGCAGTGCAAACAATCTCTGGAGTGATGAATCACGCTTCACCATCTGGCAGTCCGGACAAATCTGGGTTTGGCGGATGCCAGGAGAACACTATCTGCCCCAATGCAGTGCCAACTGTAAAGTTTGGTGGAAGAGGAAAAACCGTCTGGGGGTGTTTTTCATGGTTCGGTTAGGCCCTTTAGTTCCAGTGAAGGGAAATCTTAACACTACAGCATACAATGCCATTCTAGACAATGATGTGCTTCCAACTTTGTGGCACCAGTTTGGGGGAGGCCCTTTCCTGTCTCAGCATGACAATGTCTCCATGCACAAAGCGAGGTCCATACAGAAATGGTTTGTTGATCGGTGTGGAAGAAATTGACTGGCCTTGCCAGAGCCCTGACCTCAACCCCACCGAACACCTTTGGGATGAATTGGAATGGCGACTGCAAGCCAGGCCTGATCGCCCAACATCAGTGCCCGACATCACTAATGTTCTTGTTGGTGAATGATTGCAAGTCCCCGCAGCAATGTTCCAACATCTAGTGGAAAGCCTTCCCAGAAGAGTGGAGGCAGTTATAGCAGCAAAAGGGGGACCAACTCCATATTAATGCCCATGATTTTGCAATGAGATGTTCAACGAGCAGGTGTCCACATACTTTTGTTCATGTAGTGTACATAACTGGGCTACATATTAGCCTAGTTTATAACGTGCAGTTCACAGTACAGTCTCACTAGAGGAAGGGGAATAATTGATTGAAACAAACTGCCTTTATTTGGCATGACAATTATGTAGGTTAGAGGTTGGCATACAGTAAACCTCTGACATCCAATGGCTTTGGGACTGTCTGTTGTGAAAATGTACAGCAAACTAGAGCATGTAGACCTAACGGTCTGCAGAATAGCATATGAGGAAATATGAATCAGAAAACTACAACCCCCTGGTTCTCCATCTTTCAAATCAGCACAGACGAGTTGGCTTTGCTTGGAATCATTAGACCAAGGATGTCCTCCATTTTGCGTTACTAAACAGGCACATACACAGCCAGCCCGGGGCCCTCTTGCAGGACGTCCATTCTATTCCATGCAGTGGTAATGGCTGATGCTCTGCCTGACTATAAATGGCGAAAGATAGCATATAATAGCTCATAATAGGAGCCTTTGATGTAAATGTTTTAATGCACCAATTCCAATAAACTCTGTAGTCTATCATTTGGTGAAATGTATAAAGAGCAGTAAAGAGAATGAAAGTGAGTGACAAAAGCCTAAAAGTAAATCATTCTCTCCACATAGGCCCATGAAGCCATCTGTTCATGGAAGGAAGACGTTTGCTAGCAAGTTTTCCATTACCAACAGGGTCACATGACCAAAAGAAAACAGCATTGGTCTTTAAAGCCCTCTGTTCCACGGGGCTGGATCAGCTGAATGGTTCTGCTTTTACCTTTGAACATCCAGACTACCACTGTTGATTCTCCTCAGTCAGGAGTCCAGACTACCCTGCTCCTGAGAGTTAAGAGAATAGCCCCAGGACACAGCACTGCAGCAGCCCCTGTGAACCACCCTGCTTAACAGACTTTCCAGTTGTTTTCAAGCTGCTCTGCACAGTGTTGCTAGCCTGACTGTTTGAAAGAAGGGGTTAAACACAGGCCAGGCCTTCCACTGAACAGGAGGGTACAGGGAAGAGAGGCAGGTCACCAATAGTGGGTCAGACTCATCCTCAAAATCCGAGAGAAGGAACCCACTAAATTCTCCAAAAAGGTCAATTTCAACAATTACTTTAAACAGTCACCATGATCATTTTCACAGAGAAACATGACACCAAGAAACAGATGGTTGAGAGATGGGGAAAAGCCTGCTGTGTAACACATGATATTTTACTTAACCAAATTGTCTATGAAGCCAGTCCTAGTCTGGATCAGCAGGCAGCAGTAGTCTATTCCCTTTCCCCCTCTCTCCACAGCAGGATGTGATGTAGGACATGTGCTGCACTTTAAAAACACTCATAGCAACACTGGTCTGCAAACCCAGTTGCCATTTACTTCTAAACCCATCTATAATATTCATGGAAAATAAGATACACACACCACCCCCCCCCAATTTAGAAACAACTGAGCGTACAGGCCTAGCCTGGGTAGAAGATGAGAAACAGAGGAGCGTGGGCTAATGGAGTGGTGTGGTGCAAGCTACCTTCCATATTTCACCAAAGATGTTTTTACAAGCAATAATACACAGAGGGACATCTGCATCTTTACCAATCCAACCAGGGATTATAGGGGTGCAATGACAGAAACGTCCTGATGAGACATCTTGACATGAATCTAAGCATGAACACAGGCATGAAATCTGGATCATTTCGATGATCAATGCCAAAACTGCATCAATGTAACGTTAGCTACCTAGTGTCAGAAACCAGTATAGAAGATTAGGCCACAGATGAATTAAATAATATATATATTGGAACAAACCTTGTATACTTGTCCATAGGTGCCATTTCCGACCACTTCCACCAATTCAAAAATCCCTGCTGGATCCTGAAACGAGTCAAAAAATTTAAAAATTACCCAACCATAATAACATTTTTTTAAATGCTTTTGAATAATTGTTGCAAAAATGTGACCTAGATTAGCGCAGCTGTTGCGCCCTGATCTCCACAACATGCCAAAAGCATTTCGAACAAAGGAAAGCCAGGCAGCACGACAGCTTTCTCTCGATCCGAATAATAAATAAATAAGCCTCCCAGAAATGGTAACCCCGAAAATGTATCCATATTTTATTGGGTAAAACTGTTTGCTTTGTTTTTATATAACGTTAACTCACTGTTGTGGAATAGATTACATCTGGGGGTAGCCTAATCTTTAAGTAAAAGACACTTGTCCACCACTCACCCGCAATGAAGCCAGGTCTATTTCGACCAGACTTTTAGCCGGAGAGTCGTTCGCCATCTTTTAAATATAAACCGATCCTTCCTCCGCGTTGTGGAATCTTTGACGTGGTATCATTTGCGGTGCCTCCTTGTTAAAAAAAAGAACCCCTCGAGTATTCCTCTTTGTGGTCCGCTACTGTTGTCGAGGACACTAGGCTACTCCATGTTGAGGTGGCAGCTCGGCCCTTCGCTCGCTCAAATCCCAGTTCTGCTCCTCCTCACTCCCTGGCTTGTGAGAACCGCACAAACACAGGAAGCCGGTCGGGAATCAGAGGGGCAGGGCCTTGATGCAATAACCGGGGAGTGGTTGATTATTCAGTCAAGAAATAGAGATACAAAGCTATTTCTCTTCGTATCTGTCTCATCTAGTCAACGACTCCTCAAAAATAACAAGAAACGTCCTGATCAACTTTTTTCATGTGAAACGAAGGATGTCTGTAAAGAATAGGTGCGAGAGAAAAGGCGAGGCAGGCCTCTATCGCACAGAATCATGGACATGCGCACGTGAGCCATCGGTGTCAATATTCGTAATCATGGGTGTGGCAAGGGAACAATCGAACGAGCCTGAGCGGAGTGTGCACTGAAACGTCATTATTTGCTATGTACTACCGCATTAGGTTACCTTCAATGAGAGGCGTTCATACTTTGTCGTTTGAGCGCCATGTGCTGTCCCCCATAATAAATAGTCTATATTTAGTTATTAGGACATTTACAGCGGACACACTGCTGTGTACTTTATTGGGTGAGTCTCGACCCCTCATGCTAAAGCAGTACTTCAGGGTGATATTTCCCCTACCTGCTTACTTTTCTCACTTCCCTTTTTCGTCATTACTGTATGCAGCTGATCCTGTCTCAGTCGGTGGGCATCTGGCCAAAGCCCCCCTGATGTTAGCCTCATATTCAGACACCTTTCTATAGTTGCCCCGTGCTTCATAACATCAGCGTGGTAACTCACACTGTTCTTTCCTACTATAGATCATGTGATCTGTGTGTATTCTATACAAAATGGCAAGCAACAATGTTCCTTGTGAAGGAGCTGGCCTTACCCCATGCACATCAAGGAGTTAAAATAATAACTGGACAGATAAAATGGTCAGAATTCAATACATATTTATTAGGCTACAAAACAGATGGTTCAAGAGACCATGCTAATTGACACAACAAAAACCTTTCCTGCAGAGCATACAGCATGTCTACCTCCGCAAAGCATTATTTTCACACTGTTCAAACAGACCCCCTTTCAAGACACAAACCAATTAAGCTCAGGTTTGGCCACTTAGTAGGCGTGGCCAACACACTCAAATTGACGAGTCAACTGACTGTTGAGGATATAGTCTATAGTAAATGTATAACTACATGGAATGGTTTGAATAATAAACATTTTGGGCCAAATTAACACACAAGTAACAAAATCATACATTTAAAAGGTATTAGTTAAGATTAATTGAATGCAATAAATTGCAATTTTCAGTGAGCAATTTCTGCAAATGTGTCTGGGACACAGGTTGGTGGCACCTTAACTGAGGAGGACAGGCTCATGGTAATGGCTGGAACGGAATCAGTGGAACGGTATCAAATACCTCAAACATATGGTTTGAAGCCATTCCATTTGTGCCCTTCCAGCCATTATTATGAGCTGTCCTCCCCTCAGCAGCCTCCACTGGTCTGGGAGAATGAAGGCGTGTGTTTATCAAGAGGGTTTGGCTAATGAATCAATTGGGGGAGAATCCAGATCATTCCAACACAGTGATGACAGAGTACGGAGGTGAATGTCTACAAATGTGTTGTTTCCGGTTCTGACTTCATAGTAACCCAAATTACTCACCTGACTGCATCTCCTAGATCTGACTGTGTGTGAGAGATACGCTAAGTCACAGAAGATTTTAATGTGGTGCACACCCGTCCTTACAATTTGCAAAATGGCATATTTTGTGACTTTGCCCAGGCCTCTTGACAACCTCTGTTTGTGGGGGGAAAGAGACCTACTGTGTGATTTTGGAATTGACTCATGTAAATAACTATGAAGGTGAGTGTCTATACATGCCTCACAACAGCACAGTGGAAAGAAACACCACTTGGCCTCATTGTTACAGCACGTCAAACTCATTCCACAGAGTGCCGAGTGTCTGCAGCTTTTCGCTCCACCCTTGTACTTGATTGATGAATTAAGGTCACTAATTAGTAAGGAGCTCCCCTCACCCGGTTGTCTAGGTCTTAATTGAAAGGGGGAAAAAATCAAAAAAAATCTGCTGTCACTTGGCCCTCTGTGGAATGAGTTTGACACCCCTGCTGTACAGCATCCAATGATGAACAGTACCTTATTAAGGGACTTCAACCCGGGACAAAGACACTGTTTTTAAAACCAACTTCAGCTCCTGTGACCAGTCTGGCTAGACCAGGAGAATACAGCAGTGTTGCTGGGAAAACAACGGAGAGGCTGAAAACATTACTTCCGATGTGCATCTGGGGAATTGAGCAAGTTTATTGGTTAATTAATCAAGATGGTTGACTAGCTATGAAGCCACTTATAAAGACACGAGTTAGGCTTACTATATTTAAATCGAGCTTTGATTAATTTAACTAAACTAAAACTAGGCTGTTGAATGACAGGGGTGATGTCCTACTGTCCATTGTTTTTATGACAGAGAGGATCTGTCCACCACAAAAGAGCACCTGTTCAAATGTCGGGTTGTCTGCATCGATCCTCTTAGCTCACACATTTACTGCCACCCTGTGGATCTTTGGTGCTACTACAATGTGTTGTGCTGCTATTTTTCTCTTGCATCAAGCGCTCCCTGCTGCCATGATTACCAATATACACTAGAACATATTGTTTCAGTAATGGATGGTGTGCATTATTCTATTAATTATGTCCCATAGAAAAATGCTAAATTTCTGTACATGAAAATTGGATTCACATGGCGAATAGTAGAAAAAAACATATTGCAGAAATAATTTAAGGCCTCATTTGTACACAGGTCAACAATAAAACAAGATAAACCTAATGTACCACACATAAACATGACAAAACTGGACTTAAAGGAATTTACCCAAAGATATGTGCGCGAACCTGACACCCATTTATGTGTTTTGGTTGGGTAGGGCTAGTCCATCGACCCTTTTTGTAAGACTCAATTAGAAACCCATTCCTGAGATCATGAACAACACTGGTAAATCATTCCCACTGTTGAAACTGAGGCTAGAGCTTCTGCGGAAAATTGAGTTTCTCCCTTCTTCTCCAGGGCCCAGTTTTCCAAAAATGATATATCTGGTTTTGTCTATCGGATAGGATTAAATGCATAGAAATATAATTAATAGAACAGAAAAATAACTGACTTCAACAGGGACTCCTGTTCTATTCATATGCATTTAATCCTAGCCAATAGGCGAAATCCAGATTGTCAAAAGTTATCTAACTGGGCCCAGATGATTCTAAACTGATCACCTCCAGGGGGGCCACTACAGTGGTGATGATGATGCTGCTGCTGAAGATGGTCGCCGTGGTGGCGGGTGTTTGCGTGTGACGAGGCTGAGCACCCGGCAGGTGGTGCTGAGGCGCTCTCGGAGGGTGGTCATGGCCAGGATGCTTAGCTGGGCTCTCTTCTCCAGGGGCAG
The DNA here is from genome assembly GCF_016432855.1 of Salvelinus namaycush. Lineage (NCBI taxonomy): Eukaryota > Metazoa > Chordata > Actinopteri > Salmoniformes > Salmonidae > Salvelinus > Salvelinus namaycush. The sequence continues at coordinate 12,567,557 of NC_052346.1, forward strand.
TACAGCCAGCAGCCACCAACACCATGCAGGACCACTGGCACTCCCCTGAGAACACAGAGGCAGTGTGTGGTAGGGTTAGAGAAGACAGGACACAGAGAATTATTCCATATTACAACCAACAGTGTCTACTGCCAAGATGCCACTGTTTATTAGTTTAATCAGATTTTATGAAGGTGAATTCTTAGATGAACAGATACGGGGATTTAGATTTAGCTGGGTGGATCTACATGGTCAGAGTTTTTCCTGACCAGGCAACGAAACCAGGAAAAACTCAGAACCATAGTTCTACTGTACGTATCTGCTGACTGTTTCTTACCTGTATGTCACAGTCTTTTACGGGCAGCTGTCCAAAGTGGCAGACGATCTGGTTCTTCATGTTGTCTTTGAGGGAGGTGAACCAGGTGCTGGCCTGCTCGTACACAAAGTCATGCAGCTTCTGCAGCTCCACGAGCTCCTCTCCATCCACCTTCTGGTCCTCCAGGTGCTCTATCTTGGCTGTGTTGTAGCCGTCACGGTGGCCGTGGCTCAGCACTCTGAAGCGGGACACTCCAACCGTGTCGACCACCGAGCGCCCGTCTGGTTGGAACTTCACGTCTGTCACCTCCAACATGCAGCCGTAGTCTGCGAAGCTGTGGCCAGGGAAACGCAGGGTATACAGATGTAGGATCTTATTGTGAGACAGTTTGCTACAGCAGAAAAATTATTCTGCAGCAACTGGAAATGGGAATTATTATGTGGATTATAATTCATGGACATTTTTGTAGGGGTTGATAAAGTTTTTCGTTAGGGCAAATCAAGTCGAATTTACAAACTACAGAAGCCTTTTTAAAACTCAAAATACACTACAAGTTTGCATTTCCCGCTGTGCAGGGAAATTCTCTGCAACAAAAGAGTGATCAAATTAAGATCCTACATCTGTATTAGCCATTTGCTCACATGAATCTGTTGGAGTGAAAGTGTGAGGGATAGGCTAGTGTAGTGGAGGTAGTTCACAGAGCTACCCCTGTGTGGATGAGTAACTATGCCGGAAACCTGTTAGCACTCAGATAAAATGTCTAGGGTAGGCTTTAGTTCGGTGGGCTAACATGGTCTTGAATTGAGTCGCAAACACAGGTTTGCTACCCTTTTGGTTAAACTAGTGTCAAAGTGTTTTGATGGCTGTGTGGGCACAGGTGTAAAACCTCCACTCACCCTTTGATGTCGTCAGCGATGCACATTCCAAACTGCTTGGTTCCCGTCTCCATAGAACGTCGGATCATCAGCCTATAACACGGCTCGAAGACTTGCAGGGGGCAGGGGATTGTGGGAAATGCCATGGTGCAGATGAAGATGGGCACTTCCCGGGTCAAGCTGCAGAGAGAATAAAACGTGGGTTAAACCACTAAATATGATATTCTGCCCAAATAATATTGTATCATAATGATGGATTCTAAAACATTGTCAGACATTTTGTTTTGAGAAGGGGCTGAAATGTAATGAGGCCTGACTCACTTTGACAGCTCTGCCATTTCTTCCTGGTGCACCTTGCTCCTCTCAGCCAGCTCCTCAGACAGGTAGCGCTGCAGCACCTCCTCCATCAGCAGGGTCTTATGGTACCCTCTAGTGGCCAGGTACTGCAATTACAACAGGTTCAATTAGATAACAAGAGGAATTTGGGTCATAACTCATTTTTACCTCATGTTGTCTTTCAGTAATTGGTATTCATTTCCAATAGTAGTGAAGGCAGGTCTGTGTGGTGACTATTTACCTCTGTAATGTTCTCTTTACACAGGGGGCAGTTGGGGTTGTGGTCCAGACAGCGCTCAAGACACTTCATGCAGAAGGTGTGTCCACAGGGGGTGGTGACTGGCTCGTAGAACAGCCTGGAGAAAACGCATGGGGGGGGGGGGGCAGGTTTTAATAACTGCGTAGTGACAACTGGACCTACAAACAGGGTGTGTGTGTGTGTTTGACTTACCTCATACAAACAGAGCAGTCCATGTCAGTGCTATCCAGGAGCTGAGGAGGCACCTCTCTCCTCTCACTGCAACAAGCAGCAGGCATCTGGGATGAGCTTGACTCATCTGAACACAAGACTCAAACAAATACATTTACATTATTGCTGAGGTTTCTATACGTTTTTAATGATTGCATTCACGCAACACTAAGATACTTTGCAAGATTTTTGCTCACTAGTATTACTTTAAAAATCAACAATAAATAATTGCCAATTGGAATGGGAGGGGTTGGATTAGGTACCTTTTCTGGGGAGCTTGTTGGGGGGTGCAGAGCCTTGGGGCTCGTCTGAGAACTTCCTCTTTAGGCCAGGGGGAAGAGGTAAGGCAGCCACGACAGAAGCCAGGGTCTTGGAGTCCTCACATGAGGACTTGGTCTCTGCCCCAGTGTCAGATAAACTTTCTCTACGGCCAATAGGGGTTTGGCTCCATCTACGAGGGGTGGAATGGAGGGAGCCGAGGAGAAGGGAGGCCGGTTTGAGTTGGGAGGCGGGGCCTGTTTGGTGGTGGGGGAGTGATGACGTGGGGAGACCGTCCTTCTTGAACACGGAGAACATCTCACTGAGCATCTACAGGGGGAAAGAGACATAAGACAGTGACTGGCAGTTATCGCAGTCAATCGGGCACACAAGTGGTTGCGTAACTGGTTTGGTGAACTAACTAATTCAATTTAATATAACTTTAATGGTATAGAAACACAGCGGAGTAGCTTAACTTCTGCGTTTCCAGCTTGACTGATGTCCAGTCTGGCTTCAAAGCCAGACAGTAGAAGTATTCTTGCAGGGCCTCTTCATTATAACCGGCTTTGTTCAGAGCCAGGGCCTTCACGTAGTGAGCCTGAGAACACAAAACCCAAGTAACACAGCATCTTCAGGTTAACTTACACAAAAACATTTGGGTAAATGTGTTAATGTCAGGAAACAGTTGCGTGTTTCCTTACCTTGGGAGAGAGGGGCGTCAGTCGACACATGGCGTCTCCATCCTGTACGGCCTGTCTGAAATTGCTCATCTCCATGTGTAGCTCTGCCCGTCGGCCCAGCAGCCTACACATAGAAGGGGCTGTGAGGAGAGAACATGATACAAACATTAGTTAAGAGTCAGATTCAGCTTAAGTTATTCACATATCTCCAGCATCCTCCATTGCTCGTGTTCAGTACCTTAAAACCAGTATAAAACCAGGCTGTATGGGTTTGAAGACAGTTAATTATTAGTTTGTCATTGATATGTCATTACTTAACAGCTTTACCTGTATTCATAACCCTTTTACAACCCCCCTGAGAGGGTAATGTGTTACCTAAATATTCAACCTATAAACAGTTACGCAAATGATGACAAGCTGTATGTAGGGCAGAATATTATTTCATAAGATCCAGGTCATATGTAACTAGTTCTGGGCTAGGTCATGAGTTGAAGCAGTTCCACCATTCCTGCCCTCTTTCGCTCCTCAGAACTTTGCATACCTCTATCCTATTACCTTGCGCGCTGAGGCCTACATTACTGATGGGTAGAGATTAGAAGAGGAGTGTCACTTCCAGACGCCCTGTCATTAAATGCTGTGTGTGGGTCAAGACAAAAATGTCTGCCTGTGTCTAACACCACAAAGCACTTGTCTATGAAATGCCTGACTTATTTGGAAAGCCTACCATAGCTACCTATGCATAAAATAATAAAGTAGAAGCTACCTTCTGCCTACTCTGATCCCTAGACTAGAGTTCTCTCAAACTCCACAGGCATTTCTCTACAAACCAGGTCAGCCCAAATCATGATTCTTCTGGCTGTGCTATTATGACAAAAGTGCATGACTTTACTTACACAACTCATGCCTTAGCTGAACTTGTCATCATGGTGTGATGATGCTGATATATCCCAACCTCTATCTGGTATAGTTTGTGTTATGAACATGGCACATGTGGTAATGCACTTATCCCATAACCACTGTTTCCCCTCACCCAATCGCTACACTTGTGGCAGTGATAGGATTATCCCTGCAGACTGGGGCTGTTCCCCTTCAATCAGTGATGTCAATAACATGGCTATGACCTTATGGGTTGACATAACCTACTACAAACCGATGCACTTCACAGAAGTGGCTTACAGGCTTTTATTTCAATGTGCACAGAAAGATCATAAGAATAGAATGATAATGCAATGTTAAAGGGACAATCTTCAGTTTTTTTGGACTTAAAATGTATGTTATGTACCCATTGATTCTTAGAATATAACTTAAAATGGCTCATGACCTTTGTTCAACAGTTATCTATCAGAACCCAAAATGTTAGCTTTTTTAACTGCAATTTTAGTTCTACGAATTGGAGTGGTTACATTTCTCCAGCCCCATTCCTCAGCGTTTTACTAAAAGTGTCGCTGAATACGCTTTGTCTCAACTGCGGATTTCCCCTTTAAATACGTTTTTATTTTACTCTACCTTTTTCAAGAGCGTTGTTGTATTTTTCAAGAGCGTTGATAAAGCCACGTTCGTTCCACAATCTATCTCCTTCAAGCCAGCATCTTCTTGCTTCACTCTCTGCGCAAAACCATTTACCCAACAGGCCACTGAGTACTATATTCACTTTAAAACAGATTGGTTTTAATTCTCTACTTGTTTCGTTCAGTTTGTAACGACATAATTCACATTCTTTGATACCGTCATCCTCAATGCATGGTTTGCAGAATGTATGGCCGCATTCCAAAGTTGTTGGCTCGATTAACAAGCACTTGCAAAGCCGACATGAGAACAGGTCCAACGAACGCTCATCCTCTGAAACACCATCGGAGTCTGTGCATTCTTTAAGGCATTCTTTTACGCGCAAAGTGTGCACAATACAGTCAACGAGAGACCCTAGTTCGTTTGGTCGTAACCTGTCCAAATTGGCGGCGGTGCAATATGATTCCAGAGCGTCCGCTATCCGCCCTGCCCGGCTGAGCGCGTCCGCTTTCAGGAGGCAGAGGCTCCTGTCCGGGTGTCGGAGGTCCGCCAGCTGGGAGCTGTAGATCTCAGCAAGGAGGTTGAAGTCCCCAGCACGGAAGGCTTCCCGTGCAACTGACAGCATTTCTGGACACAACCCCGCAGCAGCAGTATTGTCGTGGATAAAATAATCCAAGTGGTTTTCAAAACGAACATCCATATTAGTGACGTCTATACCATCTATGTGTAAAAAAAACTATTAAAATAAAATGAATGAATTGGTCGATAAAGACAGACCGAGAATTGACTTCGTCCAATCACTGGTTGTTTTTTTATGTAACCTGCTACACTGAAAGTTTGTATAACCTCCCGAATCAGGATACACGCGATTGGAGAGAAATTCTAAATGCATATTGGGCTTCAAATTAATCAACGCATAATAAATAAATAAACACCCATAAACCGTCAACCTAATTTTACTGTGACCTAGGTGAATGCGCTGCGTTTGGTAATGGCACGTGACTTCAAGGGAGAGACCCCATTGGTGTGTTGTGTTTTTTTTTTCGTGTGTTATATGGTTCGTTTTGTAACGACAGGAGGTTGTGTAAGTGAACATTAATGATGAATGGAAAAGGTCCGTTTCTTGGAGATTATGACATGGATACATATAACTAGGATAAAGTTCCTTATTTCTAGAGTCGAGGCGTATAATGCAAAGGGTCTATATTTGTCCAAAGTAGCTAACAAAACCTTGATCAAGATGATTTTTAAAAATTATGTAAGCATTTTTTACATTTTTTTTAACATGTACAAGAAATAGTGGGTCACTGAAAGATTATAGACTAAACATAATGGTTATTTATTTATCAGACGTCATTATTCATGAAAAAATACATTTTGCTATTGATAGGCTAATGACAGTTACTGCGTTTGTCAAACTTAACTCAAATCAAATGTTATTGGTCACATGCACATATTTAGCATATGTTATTGCGGGTGCAGCGAAATGCTTGTGTTCCTAGCTCCAACAGTGCAGCAGTATCCAACAATTCACACAAATCTAAAAGTAAAAGAACGGAATTAAAAAATATATAGATATTAGGGCAAGCAATGTCGGAGTGGCATTGACTAAAATAAAGTAGAACACAGTATATAGATATGAAACGAGTAAAACAGTATGTCAACATTATTCAAGTGACTAACGTTCCATTATTAGTGACCAGTGAGTCCATGTCTATGTACAAGGTGCAGGGTTGAGTAACCGGGTGGTAGCCGGCTAGTTAAAGGGTCATCTATGTTAGAACACTAGTGTCTATATATTGGAGGCTGTTATGTTATTTCTTTTTTCCATTAAACTTTTATTCATACTAGCTATTCTCTAAAAAATAGATCTATTTAAGATAAGGATTACTTTATTGGTCCATTTACTATATGAGCAACTGCGATTTTTTGTTGTTGTATATCCCATTCTCCCCGGAAGACATACACATACTTTTTTCCACTCTATCTTGCATTGACTATGCGCGCACACACACTAGACTCTACCCACACACAAAACGCACGTACACTGACATCCCAACACACACACAGCACGCGCATACATGCATACTGACGCCACACACCCATTAACACTCACCACATACGCTGCTGCTACTGTCTATTATCGATCCTGTTGCCTAGTCACTTTACCCCTACCTATATGTACATAGCTACCTCAATTACCTCGTACACATCGACTCGGTACTGGTACTCCCTGTATATAGCCATGTTACTTTTACTCGTTATTGTTATTCACTGTGTATTTATTCCTCATGTCACTATTTCTATATATAGGTATGTTTTATCTGTATCTTAACTCTGCATTTCTGGAAAAGGACTCGCGCAATACGGAAGTGGACAGATGACTTGCCGAGTTAAATAAAGGTTAAATTAAAATAATTAAATGACGCGGCTACTACGCTACAAGACTGTTCTGCTAGCACAGACTGGAATATGTTCAGGGATTCAAGTTAAATAAAAGGTTAAATACATGTTTGGTTTTTTTCATCCAATGGCATTGAGGAGTTCTTGACATTTTCCGGATTGAATGACCTTCATGTCTTAAAGTAATGATGGACTGTCGTTTCTCTGCGTATTTGAGCTGTTCTTGCCATAATATGGACTCTTGTCTTTTACCAAATAGGACTATCTTCTGTATACCACGCCTACCTCGCCACAACACATCTACTATTCTACAATGTAGGAAATAGTAAAAATAAGGAAAAACCCTGGAATGAGTAGGTGTGTCCATACTTTTGACTGGTACTGTAGGTCCTGGATGTCAGGAAGCTTGGCCCCAGTGATATACTGGGCCGTAGACACTACCCTCTGTGGCGTCTTAAGGTCAGATGCCGAGCAGTTGCCATACCAGGTGGTGATGTAACTGGTCAGGATGCTCTCGATGGTGCAGCTGTAGAACTTTGAGGATCTGGGGGCCCATGACAAATCTTTTCAGTCTCCTGAGGGGGAAAAGGTGTTGTCGTTCCCCTTTTCACAACTGTCTTGGTGTGTTTGGACCATGATAGTTTGTTGGTGATGTGGACACCAAGGAACTTTAAACTCTCTACCCGTTCACTTCAGCCCTGTCGATGTTAATGGGGCCTGTTCGGTCCTCCTTTTCCTGTAGTCCACAATCAGCTCCTTTGTCTTGATCACATTGAGGGAGAGGTTGTTGTCCTGGCACCACACTGCCAGGTCTCTGACCTCCTCCCTGTAGGCTGTCTCATCGTTGTCGGTGATCAGGCCTACCACTGTTGTGTCGTCAGCAAACTTAATGGTGTTGGAGTCATGCTTGGCCACACAGTCGTGGGTGAACAGAGAGTACAGGAGGGGACTAAGGATCAGCGTGGCAGATGTTGTTACCTAACCTTACCACCTGGGGGCGGCCCGTCAGGAAGTCCAGGATCCAGTTGCAGAGGGAGGTGTTTAGTCCCAGGGTCCTTAGCTTAGTGATGAGCTTTGTGGGCACTATGGTGTTGAATGCTGAGCTGTAGTCAATGAAAAGCATTCTCGCATAGGCAATCCTTTTGTCCATGTAAGAAAGGGCAGTGTGGAGTGCGATTGAGATTGCGTCATCTGTGGAACTGTTGGGGCGGTATGCGAATTGGAGTGGGTCTAGGGTTTCTGGCATGATGGTGTCTATGTGAGCCATGACCAGCCTTTCAAAGCACTTCATGGCTACCGACGTGAGTGCTACAGGGCGGTAACCATTTAGGCAGGTTACCTTCGCTTTCTTGGGCACAGGGACTATGGTGGTCTGTTTGAAACATGTAGGTATTAAAGACTTGGTCAGGGAGAGGTTGAAAATGTCAGTGAAGACACTTGCCAGTTGGTCCGAGCATGCTTTGAGTACGTCTTGGTAATCCATCTGGCCCCACGGCTTTGTGAATGTTGACCTGTATAAAGGTCTTGCTCACATCGGCTATAGAGTGTGATCACACAGTCATCCAGAACAGCTGGTGCTCTCATGCATGCTTCAGTGTTGCTTGCCTCGAAGCGAGCATAAAAGGCATTCCGTCTGGTAGGCTCACGTCACTGTGCAGCTCGCGGCTGGGTTTCCCTTTGTAGTCCGTAATAGTTTTCAAGCCCTGCCACATCCGACGAGCGTCAGAGCCAGTGTAGTAGGATTCAATCTTAGTCCTATATTGACGCTTTGCCTATTTGATGGTTCGTCTGAGGGCATAGCGGGATTTCTTATAAGCGGACGGATTAGTGTCCCGCTCCTTGAAAGCGTCAGCTCTAGCCTTTAGCTCAGTGCGAATGTTGCATGTAATCCATGGCTTCTGGTTGGGAAATGTACGTACGGTCACTGTGGGTACGACGTCGTTGATGCACTTATTGATGAAGCCGGTGACTGAGGTGGTATACTCCTCAATGCCATTGGATGATTTTTTTAAATTTATTGAACCTTTATTTAAATTTAATCCCTGAACATATTCCAGTCTATGCTAGCAAAACAGTCCTGTAGCGTAGCATCCGCGTCATTTTAATTATTTTTTATTTAACTAGGCAAGTCATCTGCCCACTTCCATATAGCGCGAGTCACTGGTACTTCCTGCTTTAGTTTTTGCTATGAGCAGGAATCAGGAGGATATTATTATGGTCAGATTTTCCAAATGGAGGGCGAGGGAAAACGTTGCATGCGGTAAAACTGATTTAAATTTGCCTGCATTATAGTCCCCAGCCACTAGGAGTGCCGCTACTGGATGAGCATTTTCTTGTTCGCTTATGGCCTTATACAGCTCGTTGAGTGCAGTCTTGGTGCCAGCATCGGTTTGTGGTGGTAAATAGATGGCTAAGAATAATATAGATGGTAGATAGTGTGGTCTACAGCTTATCATGAGGTATTCTACCTCAGGCGAGCAATACTTTGAGACTTCATTTATATTAGACAAAGCACAACAGCAGTTATTGACAAATAGACACACACCCCCGCCCCTCGTCTTACAAGACGTAGCTGCTCTGTCCGGTCGATGCACGGTGAAGCCAGCCAGGTCTATATTATCTGTGTCGTCGTTCAGCCACGTCTCGGTGAAACGTAAGATATTACAGTTTTTAATGTCACGTTGGTAGGATAGCCTTAATCGTAGATCGTCCAGTTTGTTTTCCAATGATTGCACGTTGGCCAATAATACAGAGGGTAGTGATGGTATACCTACTCGTCGGCAAATTCTTACAAGGCAATCCGCCCTCCTCCCCCCTTTTCTGTTTTTTTCTTCACGCTGATGACGGGGATTTGTACATTGTCCTGACAATGCAGCATATCCTTCGTGTCGGACTAATTAAAGAAAAAAATCTTAGTCCAGTTCGAGGTGAGTAATCGCTGTTCTTATGTCCAGAAGGTACTTGGCCTATCCATAGGGGGTATTTGAGAAGATTCATGAGACCATAGACCTACTGGTAAAAATCACGTGGGGGTACAGTAACCGAAAAAGATTGAGAACCACTGATCTACCCTAGAGATGGGCGATATGGCCAAAATCTCATATCCCGATATAGGTCATTTCATATCCCAATAACGATGCATATCACGATATAACACGTTTTCTGTAAATTCAATGAATCAATATTTTATATAAAATAACCACATGTAAAGGCCTATTTCTTATTACATTTTGAATTATACTCACCAAATAAAAAGGTACTTACTCATATTTTATTTTATCCTTTTATTTAGAACAGTGGTGCGAATTTTAAATTAAGCATGTAACAAAATATAAAATATGAATGTATAAAATCGAAAAAGGTAAATGGAAAACACTTGAAATATAGTTGGAAACAAAATAAATATGGGCCTAAAATATATCCCCGAAAAATGATTTTTTGCATATTATTTTGGCATTAATACGTGTCACAAATCAATGTGCATTTGGTACCTTGGGTCGAGTGTTAGCACCAACTCACGAAACCCCCGTTTCTCTACCATGTAAATTTGGGCCATGTCTTTGCGGGTGTAAATTATAACCGCAACTGTTATCTCCTTCCATCTTCGTGAATCTTTGCCGTGGGCAAAAGCCTCTTGCAACGTCTGAGTCTGGAATTTGTTTTGGGCACTCGACTTTACTTTTTAGGGTCTCATCCGTAGTCTCTCCGTACTGTTTCAGTACATGATTCTTGCGTAGGTGGTGAAAAAAAAAAAGGTTAGTGGTGTTTGAGCCTGTTGTCCGGACCGGCCTGCGGCATATTTGACAAAGGACGGTTTTCTGGTCTGTGTCAGACTTTTCATACCCAAACCACGTCCATGCGACCGAAGTAGCCCCTCTTTTAGGTATGATCTCCGTGCTCTGTGTCACGTTCACTCTCCTCCATGTTTGTTTGTGTTGCAAATTTCCTTCCACGCGGCCACACCGCACGTGTGGAAAAACGCAAAGCGTCGTCCAATTGACGAAAAATATTACCGTAAAGAGTGTGATTTGCGACACAACAAAATAAACGATAGACGTTTTTCTATCGTTTCATATTATGCTCTATCGTCAGACGATATATATCGTCATATCGCCCAGCCCTATGGATTAGTGCTATCCGGGATACTTGGGACGTCCCTACCCTAAACCCTTAACTAACCATAACCATTTAAAATGTCAACTTTAAAATGGGGTAGGGATGTCCCAAAGGTTCTGGGTTGCAAGGACCTATTTATCAGGGTGCAAAAAAATAATTTCGTCCCTGGGTGGGCTCGAACCACCAACCTTTAGATTAACAGTCTAACGCGCTAGCCGATTGCGCCACAGAGACAGTTGCACCATGTATATGTGACCGTAACTAAGAATGTCACCGTCCCTGTACTAGACCAATTCATCTTTGCATTCTGTCGGACTTGGGTTGCTTTTCAATGCTAAGAGACTTCTTCCTTTGCTACACATGCACTGCTCTGAGAAGACCAGTAACACTCTTTGCAGCACGGCAGCACCCATAGTAGGCTGAGCTAATGAGAGATCACTGTCAACATCCTGAGACTACATGAAATACAAATCACCCCTTACCGGTGCTCTCTAAACTCTAATAAAATTCTGACAGTCACCCAATTTCAGACGATGCAGATTTTTAACATGTTTTATTCTGATACGTTTCACCGTCTCTGTGGCGCAATCGGCTAGCGCGTTAGACTGTTAATCTAAAGGTTGGTGGTTCGAGCCCACCCAGGGACGAAATCTTTTAGTTTTCTCTTTGAACGTCTGGTTCTACAAATATAACGAAAACAGCAGTGACAACATGCTGGAGAGTAGTCAACGCTTTTGCAAACCTCTTTCCCTAAACACATATACTGGTACTTTATAATACCATGACAGAACTAGTGCTGTTCCCTCTACCATAATCTCAGCGCCCAGAACAGAGAGCGCCGGGAGACTAACGTCTGCCATAACTCCTGTGAAAAGTACTCTTACACAAATTCCAAAATTCCAAGTACACTTCCTCTCCGCTGCTGTCCCAACAAAAAGAATTGCGCCCAACGTGGGGCTCGAACCCACGACCCTGAGATTAAGAGTCTCATGCTCTACCGACTGAGCTAGCCGGGCACTGATGACCACAGCATTCCTCAGAGGCTAAAACGTATCGCAATATCAGTGACTCCTACTTCAGTAATAAAATAAGTGCATGGATGGAGCCTGGCCACAAAGAAGAGAGGTCTAGTTGGGACAAAAGACAGGACAACATAACACGGGATCCCAGCACAAAAGGTTGGTGGCACCTTAAATGGCTCGGCTCGTGGTAATGGCTGGAGCGGAATCGGTGGAATGGTATCAAATACATCAAACAAATACATCAAAGGTGAAATAAAAACACATGGTTTCCACGTGTTTGATGCCATTCCATTGGCTCCGCCCTCAGTAGCCTCCACTGGATCCCAGTTTCAACTACCACTGTCAAACACAGAGGCACACACAAAGTGATGATTCTCCATAAACATTATTCAAAATAAAATATAGTAAATTGTATAAAAAAACACATTTCAAACGTAAAATTACAATAAAATTTTGCTGCCCCGTGTGAGGATCGAACTCACGACCTTCAGATTATGAGACTGACGCGCTACCTACTGCGCCAACGAGGCACGAAGTCCACTTGTAAATAACATGATTTTTAAAGACAAGTGCTTCGGTTCGTGCGGTACTGTTCACATACATTTTAATAAGCTAATAAGGTTGTTACAACACCATAAACATAACACTGTATGTTAGCCCTTCTAAAACGCCCTTCTAAAACGGACGTTCCACTCCCATTCAAGTAAAACTTGCAGTAGCCCCCAGTGGTAACAGAGAAGCACAGCAAGGATAGACCATAGAGAATGATAGAGGACTCATCATTGTATCTGTCCCACTGGGGCTGGGCAACTCCAGTCCTCGGGGCCTGATTGGTGTCACACTTTTTCTCCATCCCTAGTAAACACAGCGGATTAATCAAATTGCATTCTCAACTGAAGATCATGATTAGGTGATTATTGGAGTCAGGTGATTATTGGAGTCAGGTGTGTTAGCTGGGGCTGGGGCAAAACTGTGACACCGATGTCAATGGTTGCGTCAATTCAATCTGGTATCAGGACAAAATGTGATTCAGAGTCACCGAATATACTTTAAGTATTTTTATTAAACTCAAGTGATAAATGGTAAATGCAATTTTCTGAGCGTGGTTTAAACTTGCTCAGCCTATCGCCGGCGCTCAGGCTGGTCCCAGCCTCTTGGCGCTCCTTGGTGTCCGGCGCTGTTGCTGTGTAGATTACGCTCCCACACCCTAGAGACTGAGGTCAGACAGTTCTGTAACATTGTTTGAGCTATTTGCACCTGCATAGAAAGCATACTGTTCTCGCTCAAGGTTAACCACAGCTTCTCAGCACACTTATCTGGGGCAAAATGTTACTTCCAGCACACACACAGGAACCCAGACCAACAGTTGCTAATATTCAATCACATGTGTTATAGTATTGGGTTATAGTGCAATAAACACAGATCCTCACACCAATCAGGCCCCAGAGGACTGGAATTGCACAATGCAGGGCAGCGCTGTTTATATCTGGGTTGCATCCGGTTTATACAGACCAACATCGCATCATCACGTCATCCAAAAACATAGCAGACACTGGATGAATATAAAAAAGAGTTAATATCTTTGACTGAAAGTGACGGGGGAACAAAAACATTTGGCCTCAGCGACAATTATTTTAATAATTCAATGGATGATTTGTTCACAAAGGTGATGACTAAAGTGATTTTTCAAATCTGACCTCTCTATGTGGCCTTCTATGGAATTTGGCTTTCTAGGCCGGGCGTCATTTAAACTGCAGTACTGACATAAAATGATTGGAGCAATAGAAACCCTTAGGCAGCGCCATTGCGGCCATCTCCATTTTGAAGTAGTCCATTTTCTTCTTCTACTGCTTCTATGAGCTGGTAAACAAACTAAAAAGGGTGCATACAGCCACCTGGAGTGTGCCATTTGAATAGGTATAAAGTTGAGGTTGGCGTTTTACTGCCACCTGCAGTTATGGAATGTTTGCTCACAAGTATAATTAATTGGATTATCCCTCCGAATTACCCAAATGGAATTATGTGATCCTTCCTTAACCCATAGGAAGCCCCGCCCAGTTGACTACTTCAAAATGGTGAAAGTCTCAATGGCACCACCCATGCTAAAACTGGCTTTTGGGCACTAGAGTCCTCTACAATTCTCTATGGGATAGACAATGGCGGGTCAATACAATGGAAATTAATGGTGCAGTGGTGGGCCAGAAAACATATAAACCGCATGGCTCACCATTTATACTGCCTTGAGGGAGAGTCGCTAATGCCGAACAGAACACAGCCTCGACTTCTCTCGCCAAGGTCAAACTGTCAATATGAGCAGAAAAAGAGACAGAATACTGTCTGTAATAAACCAAAAACATCTCTGAAAATACCCGAATGTGAGCCTAAATAAATATATGCCTACATATTTTACAGACCATCAATGTCCATTTTCATGAGACTCAGAACGAGTAACAGTTGGCCCATGCATTTTTTGGCCTGAACACATGGAATCCACGTGGACAGCTAAGAGACCCCTGAAGCGAAGGTTGATGTATCTGCACCATTTCAAAGAAACAAACATACTCCCCTACTTTTACAAAAACCCTTTTTTCTTACTACCAGGAGGCAGATATGCACAAGCCAGCTGTTCTGTTTTCCTGAATTCTAGTCTAGCCCTGCAACTCCTATAATGGTTTTTAATATCTTGGACACAAATAAAATACTACTATATTACTAGTAATGTATCGGTTTATTTTCCGTGTGTAATACCAGCTAGCTTAATAACAGTTTGTAGTCGAGCATAGCCGACTCCAATCCATAGGCCCAACACAAGGTTGGCGTTTTACTACTTGGCCTACTCCTACTACTTGGCCTACTCCTACTACTTGCATATCGGACAAGCAACCCCTTAAAAAAAACTTTGGTAGGCTACGGGATGCATTTCAAAGTATGCAACAAATGTATAAACTTTAGAGCAGCGGAAGAATTACATCATATTTTTGTCAGTCCACAAATCTCTTTTGCGCGCTTACCTGTTCAACCGACGTCACTCCTCTGAAAATTATACGGCACGTGATTAGCACAATTTAACTACTTTTATGAGGGGACACAAGACTCTTAAACACCCCTGGAGAGAAAATTGTATCGCCCGAACAGGGACTTGAACCCTGGACCCTCAGATTAAAAGTCGGATGCTCTACCGACTGAGCTATCCAGGCTCTGTTATATATAAGAGGAACTGTTATTATACATTATCAGTGCTAGAAACTATGGTCTGTATTTGTCAGAAATCATAACCAATCCAAACACTGGAATTAACTGCTCCTTTTAGCAGATAGGTGGGACTGGAGGACAGGAGTCAGTGTTGAGTGGGAGTGGCCTGTCACCTGGTGGTGTAGTCTTACCTGGTCTGGCTGGTCAGTTACATCTTGTTTTTGTAGCCACCTTTTGCCTTGACAACTTTGCACACTCTTGCCATTCTCTCGACCAGCTTCATGATGTAGTCACCTGGAAATATATCCTTTGGTCTGATAAATCCAAATTTTAGATTTTTGGTTCCAACCACGGTGTCTTTGTGAGACGTAGAGTAGGTGAATGGATTATCTCTGATCGTGTGATTCCCACTGTGAAGCACGGAGGAGGAGGAGGTGTGATGGTGTGAGGATGCTTTATTTAGAATTCAAGGCACACTTAACCAGCATGGCTACCACAGCATTATGCAGCGATACGTCATCCCATCTGGTTTGCACTTAGTGGGACTATCATTTGTTTTTCAACGGGACAATGACCCAAAACACACCTCCAGGCTGTGTAAGAGATATTTGACCAAGAAGGAGAGTAAATACCTGGCCTCCATGTAACAGTATAACTTTAAACCGTCCCCTCGCCCCGACACGGGCGCGAACCAGGGACCCTCTGCACACATCAACAACAGTCACCCACGAAGCGTCGTTACCCATCGCTCCACAAAAGCCGCAGCCCTTGCAGAGCAAGGTGCAACACTACTTCTAGGTTTCAGAGCAAGTGACGTAACTGATTGAAACGCTAGTAGCGCGTACCCGCTAACTAGCTAGCCATTTCACATCCGTTACACTCACCCCCCTTTCAACCTCCTCCTTTTCCGCAGCAACCAGTGATCCGGATCACGGCACCAATGTAACAGTATAACTTTAAACCGTCCCCTCGCCCCGACACGGGCGCGAACCAGGGACCCTCTGCACACATCAACAACAGTCACCCACGAAGCGTCGTTACCCATCGCTCCACAAAAGCCGCGGCCCTTGCAGAGCAAGGTGCAACACTACTTCTAGGTTTCAGAGCAAGTGACGTAACTGATTGAAACGCTAGTAGCGCGTACCCGCTAACTAGCTAGCCATTTCACATCCGTTACATCCACAATCACCCGACCTCAACCCAATTGCAACTTAATACTAGGAAGGTGTCCTTAATGTTTTGTACACTGTGTATATTTATATTCCGGTCTCTGACATGGCTCGTTCTGATATTTCTTAATTGTTTTACGGAATACACGGGTATTTTTTTTTATTACTAAGTATAACTGCACTGTTGGAGCTAGAAACAATCATTTCACTGCACCTGAAATAACATCTGCAAATCTGTGTATGCGACCAATAAACTTTGATTTGAAGATTGTTGCAACACCATAAACAGAACAATACAGCTCAGTGGTTCTCAATCCTGGTCCTGGGAACCCAAAAGGTTTCACATTTTTGTTTTTGCTCTAGCACTGCATACCTGATTCAAATGATCAATGCCTGATGATGAGTGGATGATTTGAATCGAGAGTGTGTAGTGCTAGGGCAAAAACTAATATGTACACCCATATGGATCCTTTTGTCAAATTAACGTAAAAAGTTGAGTTTTGTATTTTAGCTAACCCTAACACTTTTCTTAACATTAATCTAATTATCATAACCTGCTACATTAATTATCCTAACCTGCTGAGTAAATTATCCTAACCCGCTACAAAAAGTGAAATCTGAAGTTAATTTGACAAAAGCTTGAACCCTTCTAGCCATGACCTAAAATAGACGTTCCACTCCCATTCAAGTAAAACTTGCAGTGAACCCCAGTGGCAACAGAGGGCGCACATCAAGAAAGGACAGAATGCATGGTCAGATGCAGATTTCAACCATGCAGTAGTGGGCCCCAAAACATGAAAACTGCATGGCTTTCCATTACCGCCTTGAGCGGGAGTTGCTAATGCCGTAGGCAACACAACCAGCCTGTGCTCGCCTTCTCTGTCCAAGGCCAATCTGTTAATATGATCAGAAAGATTCATATTAGAATAAGGTCTCTAGTAAAACAGAAAACTACTGGGAAAAAAACAGATTGTGAGCCTAAATAAAAATTGGCAAATATGCACAAGCCAGCTGTGCTGTTTATCCCCTGCATTCAAGACTGAGTCCTTGTCTAGGCCTGCAACTCAGTTCATTAATTAATTTATTGTATATAAAAAAAAATATTGGCTACTATATTATTAGTGATGTATCCGCTTATTATCCGTGTGTAATAGCAGATCGCTTAACCGTTTGTAGCCGAGCATAGCCGACTCCGATTCATAGTCCCAACACGAGGTCAGCCATTGGCCTACTAACGTTACTTGTATACCTGTCGTTCATCTGACAAGAAACGCCTTAAAACCCCCTTGGTACGGGATGTACTTCAAATTTAAAGTATGCAAAAGTATTTAACAAAAAATGTATAAACTTTAGAGCCGAGGACGAATTACATCTTGTTTTTTTTCAGTGCACACATCTCCTTTGCAAGCTATCCTGTTCAACAGAGGTCACTCTTCTCTGAAAATTGTACGGCACGTGATTTGCATAATTCAATCACCTATTATGATTGGTTATACGATTCTAACACCCCTGGAAAGAAAATATTGTCGCCCAAACAGGGACTTTTGAAAATTTACGGCACGTGATTTGCGTAATTGAACCACCTATTAAGATTGGTTATACGATTCTAACACCCCTGGAGAGAAAATGGCATCGCCCGAACAGGGACTTGAACCCTGGACCCTCAGATTAAAAGTCTGATGCTCTACCGACTGAGCTATCCGGGCTCTTTTAAGAACTTCCACTATATATGATAACCAACGATAGAAACTCTCAGAGATTATAAAGGGCACAAACACTGGAACTGTCTGCTCCTTTTAGCACTTTGATGAGCGGGACAGGAGTCAATGTTGACACTGATTTGTGGGACAGGACAGGAGTCGTTGTTGGGTGGGAGTAGCCTGCCACCTGGTGGTTTAGTCCTGACTGGTCAGTTGTTTTGTGGGATCCTTGTGAATAAGGGAAAGTTGTTGACGATAGATTAACCGGTAAACACTATATCGATATCAGACTTTTATTATGATTGCTAAATACTGTTCAATTTAAACACTTGCACCCCAATCCCACCTTCCCTAAAACCCTTGTAAATATTGGACTATAAATTGTGCCTTCCTGTATTAGGGTGGTTTGGGGTTAAACGCCCCGCTCCTGTAATTCTCACACAAACCACTTTATGTCTCCCAAAAGTGTTCGACACTTTCCCTGAATGCCACTAGTCTTGCTCAACTAAAAATGCCATCTGTCTCATTAAACTTTTAAGTCACTAAACAAAAACGGTTTTGAGGTGCATTGATCAAATATTTTGTAATTTAGAAAAAGTTATGTACCTTTTTATATATACCAGTAGGGGAGCCTAAATAGAAATAATCCACTTGATTAGAGATAATCTTTGTTATCTGTTTTTTATTTTAAGTGAGTATGTTTGGGGCAAAATGCCCCCAAGACAATCGATGCAAGTCAATGGTACCTACTGTATATATTAGCATTTACCAAATAATTTCCAAATCATCTATAAGTAACTTCTTTGAGTTACACAATCAATTTTGAGATATTTTAGGATTACTTGGACAGGAAGGGTGAAAATAAAAAGATGGGCCGTGCATAAAAAACCTGATCATAAAATAAGTTTCCATCCAATTTGGTGATAGATTTTCATGTGAATATTCTAAAATACGCATAAAAACAATATGCGCATTTTCCCACCAGAGATGTGTTTCCATCATATTGACTTGTGGCAGATAAAAGGTTCTGCGTGATGACATAGTGCACATAAAATACCTTTTGCTGTTAAATTGCCATGTACCGAATAACAAACACAAGTTAAATGGGCTTCCATCACATTTTCAACTCGACTGATGTTTTTCTCACACTCTAGTATTGGCATGTGCGCAGGGTTTCCCAAACTCTGTCCTAGGGCCTCCCCTGGGTGCACGTTTTTTTTTCTTTCAAAGCACTCACAGTACTGCTGATTCAAATAACCAACTCATCATCAAGCTATGGTTATTTGAATCAGCTGTGTAGTGCTTGGGGAAAAACCAAAACCTGCACCCAGGGGGGGGGGCTCAGGATCAGTTTGGGAAACACTGAACAAGGCAACAGTGCTATCAGCGCGCTGTTAGCTACAGCACATATACAGCCTACATCAGGGATGGGCAAATCCAGTCCTTTTGGGGCACTGTAAAGTCCATTGAGAATAAGAGCACCTCCTCCCAGCTGCCCACTGCACTGAGGCTAGGAAACACTGTCACCACCGATAAATCTACGATAATCGATCATTTCAATAAGCATTTTTCTACGGCTGGCCATGCTTTTCACCTGGCTACCCCTACCCCGGCCAACAGCTCTGCACCCCCCGCAGAAACTTGACCCAGTTACACTAGCTCTGTCAGGAGGAATGGGCCAAAATTCACCCAACTTATTGTGGGCAGCTTGTGGAAGGCTTCCTGAAACATTTGACCCAAATTAAACAATTAAAAGGCAATGCTACCAACTACTAATTGAGTGTATGTAAACTTCTGACCCACTGGGAATGTGATGAAAGAAATATAAGCTTCTCTCTACTATTATTCTGACATTTCACATTCTTAAAATAAAGTGGTGATCCTAACTGACCTAAGACAGGGAATTTTTACTAGGATTAAATGTCAGGAATTGTGAAAAACTGAGTTTAAGTATATTTGGCTAAGGTGTATGTAAACTTCCGACTTCAACTGGATATCCATCCTGCCCTGCCTTTCTAAAATCTTCGAAAGCCAAGTTAACAAACAGATCACCGACCATTTCGAATCCCACTGTACCTTCTCCACTATGCAATCTGGTTTCCAAACTGGTCATGGGTGCACCTCAGCCACGCTCAAGGTCCTAAATTATATCATAACCTCCATCGATAAAAGACAGTACTGTGCAGCCGTCTTCATCGACCTGGCCAAGGCTTTCGACTCTGTCAATCACTGCATTATTATCGGCAGACTCAATAGCCTTGGTTTCTCAAATGACTGCCTCGCCTGGTTCACTAACTACTTTTCAGACAGAGTTCAGTGTGTCAAATCAGAGGGCCTGTTGTCAGAGGTCCGGACAGTCTCTATGGGGGTGCCACAGGGTTCAATTCTCGGGCCAACTCTCTTCTCTGTATATATCAATGCTGTCGCTCTTGCTGCTGGTGATTCTCTGATCCACCTCGACTCAAACGACACCATTCTGTATACATCTGGCCCTTCTTTGGACACTGTGTTAACAAACCTCCAAACGAGCTTCAATGTCATACGACACTCCTTCCGTGGCCGCCAACTGTTTTTAAATGCTAGTAAAACTAAATGCATGCTCTTCAACCGATTGCTGCCCGCACCCGCCCGCCCGACTAGCATCACTTCTCTGGACGGTTCTGACTTAGAATATGTGGACAACTACAAACTGACTATCCTACCGACATAATTTACAAAATAGCCTCCAACACTCTACTCAGCAAATTGGATGTAGTCTATCACAGTGCCATCTGTTTTGTCACCAAAGACCCATATACTACCCACCACTGCGACCTGTATGCTCTCGTTGGCTGGCCCTCGCTACATATTCGTCGCCAAACCCACTGGCTCCAGGTCATCTAGAAGTCTTTTCTAGGTAAAGCCCCGCATTATCTCAGCTCACTGGTCACCATAGCAACACCCACCCGTAGCACGCGCTCCAGCAGGTATATTTCACTGGTCATCCCCAAAGCCAACACCTATTTTGGCCGCCTTTCCTTCCAGTTCTCTGCTGCCAATGACTGGAACGAATTTCAAAAATCACTGAAGCTGGAGACTTATATCTCCCTCTCTAACTTTAGGCAGCAGCTGTCAGAGCAGCTCACCGATCACTGTACCTGTACACAGCCCGTCTGTAAATAGCACACCCAACTACCTCATCCCCATATTGCTATTTATTTTTATTTTTATTTGTTGCTCTCCGACCTAGAATATGTGGACATCTATAAATACCCATATTAAACATCTCCAATCCAAAATCAAATCAAGAATCGGCTTTCTATTTCGCAACAAAGCCTCCTTCACTCACGCCGCCAAACTTACCCTAGTAAAACTGACTATCCTACCGATCCTCGACTTCGGCGATGTCATCTACAAAATAGCTTCCAATACTCTACTCAGCAAACTAGATGCAGTTTATCATAGTGCCATCCGTTTTGTTACTAAAACACCTTATACCACCCACCACTGCGACCTGTATGCTCTAGTCGGCTGGCCCTCACTACATATTCGTCGCCAGACCCACTGGCTCCAGGTCATCTATAAGTCCATGCTAGGTAAAGCTCCGCCTTATCTCAGTTCACTGGTCACGATAACAACACCCACCCGTAGCACGCGCTCCAGCAGGTATATCTCACTGATCATCCCAAAAGCCAACACCTCATTTGGCCGCCTTTCCTTCCAGTTCTCTGCTGCCTGTGACTGGAACGAATTGCAAAAATCGCTGAAGTTGGAGACTTTTATTTCCCTCACCAACTTTAAACATCTGCTATCTGAGCAGCTAACCGATCGCTGCAGCTGTACATTGTCCATCTGTAAACAGCCCACCCAATTTACCTACCTCATCCCCTTACTGTTTTTATTTATTTACTTTTCTGCTCTTTTGCACACCAGTATCTCTACTTGCACATGATCATCTGATGATTTATCACTCCAGTGTTAATCTGCTAAAGTGTAATTATTCGCTCCTATGGCCTATTTATTGCCTACCTCCTCATGCCTTTTGCACACAATGTATATAGACTCATTTTTTCCCCCTACTGTGTTATTGACTTGTTTATTGTTTACTCCATGTGTAACTCTGTGTTGTTGTATGTTCACACTGCTATGCTTTATCTTGGCCAGGTCGCAGTTGAAAATGAAAACTTGTTCTCAACTAGCCTACCTGGTTAAATAAAGGTGAAATAAAATTTAAAAAACATCTATCACTCCAGTGTTAATACTAAATTGTAATTATTTTCGCATCTATGGCCTATTTATTACCTTACCTCCCTAATCTTACTACGTTTGCACACACTGTACATAGATTTTGACTGTACGTTTGTTTGTCCCATATGTAACTCTGTGTTGTTGTTTTTGTCGCACTGCTTTGCTTTATCTTGGCCAGGTCGCAGTTGTAAACGAGAACTTGTTCTCAACTGGCCTACCTGGTTAAATAAAAGTGAAAAAAAAAAAAAAAAAAAAATACAAATTCATTGGTGTCACACTTTTGCTTAAGCCCCAGCTAACACACCTGACTCCAATAATCAACTAATCATGATATTCAGTTTAGAATGCAATTAGTTGAATCAGCTGTGTTTGCTAGGGATGGGGGAAAGTGTGACACCACTATCAGCCCCCAAGGACTGGAGTTTCCCATCCCTGGCCTACATGATTACATGATGATATTATTATTATGGACAAAAGAGCAAGATTATTTTTATTTGTCAAACGGCAGCCAAGCATCGATTATCATCTCACCAGCATCAATCTCATCACCTTGCACTTTTCACTACCCTTTGAAGATCATAATTTATTTAATCCGTATAATAAACTAAATCCGTAAATAAACTGCATGCCTGCCGGATGAGTCGTAGTGGGAGGACCACACATGTCATCGCGTGACTCCAAGTTTACTTAAATATCATGCCTATTATATCAATATTTGCGAATTAAAGAGTTTCCACCGACATTTTTTGCATAATTCATTTTACCGAAAAATATAAAAAGATCTCACCTTGTCTAGCCTATTTTATTTTGTCGACATTTGGAAAGATAACCGGAAAATGTTGTTTCAATCAGGCCTGTCATGACATTTATGTACTTTACTAGCATAAAAAGGTCGGATGGAAACCTGGTTATTGTGAGGATATTAATAGTGAGATGTGCAATGCCATTTTGTTTTCCGATATTTGATTTATTTAATTAAAATAAGATACCTAGACTTTAGCTTCTAAGAGTCCATTACAAAAAAATGGCACAATAAAACATATACACATTCATCTTCGGGGGGCATTTTGCCCCATAGACAGGGGCGTTTTCCCCCACTTTCTAAAGTTTCTGTTTTCATTGAATACCCCCCCCCAAAAAAAACTGCTCTATACTTATGCTAAAATGTTTATTCTATTCTACTGAGCCATTTACTTTATGTTCGTATTCTTATATTTTATTATAAGTAAGCATTTCATTGGACGGTGTATACCATGTGTATCCCGTACATACAACACTTGAATTACATAAAGTTATTAAATACATTTTTATTGATGATTTAACAACTGTACAAAATGGCAATTTACAGGACAATCTATAAAAACAACAGATACAGATAGGCTATAGCTCAGGCATCCTAGTACCACGTTGTTAAACTTGTACCACTGTATCCCAGGAGACCCTTTACATTATTCAAATCCATTCCTCCAGGTCTGCCTTCTATTTTTATCCAGGATCTGATTCAGATTGGACTCTCTGGCTGGCCACTCAATTACATTAATATATCAATCAATAAAGCAAGCAGCGCTGCAGACCTTGCCTTCTAGAAATGAATACCCAGCTGTAGTCTCTGACAGTATCTATTGAAAGCATCTGTCATCTTTAGCCTGGTCCCAGATCTGTTAGTGCTGTATGGTCGACCATATTGGGTTGGTTATACAGCACTTAAAACAGATCTGGGACCAGGCTAGTCTACTTGTGAGTCCAGAATCAGTGTGAACAACAAAAACAAACACCTGTAAATCACCATGCATCTCAACCTCAACTCTCTGAAGGTGGCACAAGCCCTGGTTAAAATAAAGTCATACAAATATGAAATGATCAAAATCAATATACTGATAACTGACATCCTTTGAATTCAACAAAAGTCATTAAAGTGCATTCTCTTTCTTCCCCAGACAGTTGGGCAGAAAAAACATGCAGTTGGCCTGATGCTGACTATTCTATCCAGCTGTTAGTGTTGATTGAAGGTTCATTGCTGTATAGTTATGGGATGGTTGTGCTTAAAGGGGCAATCTGCAGTTACTACTTCCATTTTTTGGACTTAAATCCATCTTGGATATAAACCCATTGATTCTTGGAGAGTATAACTTATAAATGCACCATGAGCTTAGTTCCACTGTCACACCCCATCAGAAGCCAAAATATACATTTGTAAATGTAAACAAACACTGTATAGCGTCAAAACATGGTTAAAACGGAATGGATGGTCAGTCCTTGCATCCACAGCTCTGTCTATGAATTTGAGTGTGGTTACATTTCTCCAGCCCCATCCTTCAACCTTTTACTGAAACAGTGATGGGGGGTGCTTTGTTATGATTTCAACTGTGGATTGCCGCTTTAAGCGCTTAAATATGGCACGGAAGAGGCTGAAGTTACATGTTCCAACCAGCCTGGTAAGTTTGCTTTCTTTAATTAAATAGTGTTTGTATGAAACAAAAACAATAACTATGATGTGTTTATTGTATATCCCTATTTATTAACTATCTACACCTCAATGATATACTTAGAATAGTCCAATGTCCTGATTTGAATTACAACAGTATGTCTATGCACACGGTGTATATCGGTTTAGTGCCTGCTTCATGTCTATGAGATCTTTGTACAACACTATCACCCAATCTACCACCCAAACCCAAAAGGATTCCTCGTGCCAATGCAGTCATACTTTGGTGGAAGTCCGCTCTCCTGTCATGTCACGTCACACACACACACACATATATATGTGCATGCATATATATATATATACACACACACACACACACACACACACACACACACACACCACCATTTTTCTCTGAAAGTGCAATAAATATAAGCAACACAAAGAGAAAAAACAAAGAATTTAAAAAAATGACAAACTTGTCTGTTATCTTTAAAAATGTACATTAATTGCAGTTTACACCCACACGTAATTTGCAAACGAATGCAAGAAGAAAAAGTAATCTCTGGATAGACGTTGCCCTTAGGCACAGATATGATCAGTTTATCCTCCCTAAATCCTAACCTTAACCATTATGGCGACAAACCATAAAGCTGGCCTTAGATTAGTGTCTAGGAGGCAACTATAAAAGCCGACAAATATGATACGGTTTCTATGCTGTCAGTTATGATGAAGTCATCAACCACCGTCACTTGATTGGCTGAAGTGTCATCCACAGAGGGTGTCAAGAAGAAGTCCTTGTAATCTTCACACTGTTACTCGGTTGTTTTTCTCTAGCCCAGAGTGAATAACACGGCATGCTGCTATCCCACAGGTCTAACCATCTGGGGTCAAAGGTGAAGCCATGGTCAAAAGTTCACAGATGAGCAGGAAGTTCTTCTCTGGTAGGATGAGGATGTGTGATGTGTTTGCGAAGGAGGGGGGGGGGGGGGGGTCTCCCTGGTCAGTTACGTCACCTGAGGAGAGGGAAACAATGATATGGAACCCCATACACAGACACAAGACCTGTGTGTGTGTGTGATTTTGTAAACACCTTGTGTATGTTGGGAGGCATGTCGTCCTCTGAGCCCTCCTCAGGTACAGTGTCGGGGTGTCGGCCTCCTCGTCCCTCCTCTGCCCAACCCCCCATGGGCACACGCGCCGACCTCACCACTCTGCCCCCCGAGCCAACAGAGTCTGGAGGAGTGACACACACACACAGTGATATCAGTATGATCCATATCAGTCATCTTCAATATCATTACATATTAGGGAATGAGAGTATTATTTTTCATGGTTGTCATGGTTACCCGTGTTCCCCCCGTAGCGACGCTGGCTGTTGCTCTGGAGTGGTGCCACTTCCTGTCCCGGAGTGGTACCTCGGTCAGGGTTAGGGCCCGAGTTAGAGCTGGGGATAGGGCCGGGGGTGGAGATAGGGGTGGAGATAGGGAAGGTGTGTGAGCGGGGGATGGGGTTTCGGGGGTTAGTGTTCCCTGACCCTGAACCCCCCTCCTCAGTGATGCTGTCACTAATGTCGTCACTGTCCTGCCTGTGCCAGGTGTGCCGGGACAACTCCCCTCCAGACTGCTGCTTATGGAGCTACATAGAGGGAGGGAGAGGGGGAGAGAGGAAGGAGGGAGGGGAGAAGGAGGGAAGAAGAGGGGGAAAGAGGAAGTGGGAGAGAGAGGGGAGGGAAGGGAAGGGGGAGAGACGCATTTACTTTTGATGCTCTTTATTGCAAAATGTTTAAAACCATCCATCCAGACAGACAGACAGACCTCATGTATATAGAGTGCGTGGATGCTCATCTCCGTGGAGGCGTATTCTGATAGGACAAGACTTGTCAGTTGACCTTCCCACACACTACTGCCTGAACTAGCAGTTCGAGCATCAGTACTGGTGGGGGAGAGAAAGAGAGTTAGTTGATTGACGGTTAGTTGATAGATTGCTTGATTAGTTGTGGGAGGAGTGTGGGCTTTACCTTGATCCCGCCATGGCTCTGCTTGCAGAAGAGGCGTGTCCGGCTGACCTATGGGCGGAGCTACAGCTGCCCCTCATGCTGCTGACTGAGAGGGAGCGCAAGGCTGACGCCCCGTCGCTAACACCCACCGCCCCGTGATTGGTCAAGAAGCCGTCCCGCCCCAGATGAAGAGAGGCCAATGAGGGGGGACCTGCCAGGAAGTTAGCTATCAGACTCCTTGGCTGCGCGAGAGAGAGACACACAGACAGATAATTCGATTTTTACCTTAAATATCAGTGTAAACAAAAAACTCAGAAATGTATACAATGTTAAACTTGAGATCAAAATTGAAGTGTCAATGTATGTATTGGCATGTCTGTCTGCCTCCCTACCGCTGACTCTGACAGTGAGGTGAGAGTGTGTCTGTCTCCCTACCTCTGACCCGGACAGTGAGGTGAGAGTGTGTCGGTCTCCCTACCTCTGACCCGGACAGTGAGGTGAGAGTGTGTCTGTCTCCCTACCTCTGACCCGGACAGTGAGGTGAGAGTGTGTCTGTCTCCCTACCTCTGACCCGGACAGTGAGGTGAGAGTGTGTCTGTCTCCCTACCTCTGACCCGGACAGTGAGGTGAGAGTGTGTCTGTCTCCCTACCTCTGACCCGGACAGTGAGGTGAGAGTGTGTCTGTCTCCTGTAGCCTCTCTCTGTACTCTCTCCTTCAGCTGGCTGATGAAGTGAGTGGTCTCAGTGGGGGGCTGCCACTGGGGGTTGGTGATGGCAAAATGCATCAGGGAAAGCTCAGTCTTTCCATCCTCCGCCTGTTGGTAAATAGATGCCTCTGTCTTCCCCTCAGACATCCACTGGAGGGAGGAAGTAAGAGAAAGGAGAGAAGGAAGGAGTTAGGGACAGGAAAGGGTGAGAGAGAGGGGGAAAGAGAGTCACTATTTATGCATTGCCCATCTGTGTGTGTGTGTGTGTGTGTGTGTGTGTGTGTGTGTGTGTGTGTGTGTGTGTGTACGTATGAGTCGTGTGTGTGTGTGTGTGTGTGTGTGTCTCTCACCGCGGGGTGTCCGTGCTGTCTGATGTCCATCTGAGCGAAGGAGCAGGTATCTCCCACCCCTACCACCTCCACGGTGAAGTTCCTGAAGAAGTCAATGATCTCCAGAGACTTCCTCCTCAGACTGAAGATCAGGATGAAGGGAGTCACCAGGGGGCTGATCAGCTCCTCTAGGATAAACACCTGGACAGGCAGAGGAAAGGTTAAAACACCTGAATGCTGATCTAGGATCAGGTCCCCCCCTGTACATATAATCGTACTTCATTGCGACCTTAAAAAGGGAACACTGATCCTAGACCAGCACTTCTAATCTGAGATGTTTTGTGAATACAGGCTCTGGCCAGGTAGAGAAGAATATGCCATGTGCTTCAGAAATGATTGATAAGTTCCTGCTTTATAAAAAGAGTGGAAAAGGTTATGACTATAGTGCTACTCACAGCCTTGTACTGGAAGAGCTGTGAGAACTGGTCTCGTGTCTCGTAGCGATGAGCGTTGCCCTGCCAGTGGTCTGGCATGTAGTGGATGTGAGCCAGAATCACCCTGAGCAGCTGCTCTGGACAGTAAACCAGGTGTTTATCTGGGATAAAAGACCTGAGGAGGGAGGGAGAATGTATAAGAATGTACTAAACCCTTCAAAATGACGTAGCACACAGACAGACACACACACACCTGCAGACAGTGATACACACTCCCAGCAGGGTGATGGATGACAGGACGTGTTCCACGGCGAGGACGTCTTCGTCGTAGATGGTCAGAGCAATGAGGACAGCCAATAGGGAGCCAGCAAAAAACGCCACGTTCTTAGCCACCACCGTCAGCAACGAGGACAGGAAGCAGTTCATATACCTAGAGGACGCCTGGAGGTGGGACACACGCACAGAAGTGAAGAAAATCTGACATTTTAGCCACCACTGACAGCAACAGACAATAATCAGTTCATCAATAATGACCTTACACACCTTCTATGTGTGTGTGTGTGTGTGTGTGTGTGTGTGTGTGTTCAGTCCTACTTTGTAGCCCTTGCTGAGCCGTGACATCAGTTCGTGGTCGAGCTCATTGAAGTGGCGAAGGTAACATCGACCGTACAGAGACCAACACCTCGCTCCCAAACTACCTGGCTCACGCTTTATCACCTACACACACAGACAATAAATTAGCTTTACAGTATCTCCTACACCTCTATAACGGAGCACAGCGGTGTGTGTGTGTCCCTACCTCTGTATAGCTGAAGAAGGCATACAGTATTTGCCAGACCAGTACGACAGGACAGAGTAAGAGGTTAGCGATGCCGATCCACAGTATACGTGATGCCAGTTTGTCTGCCAGCTCCAACCTGTTACCACCTCTCTTATACTGCGGCTTCAAACTCCACTCACTCTCAAACAGAGAGCCTGGGAAGGGGGGGTGAGAGAGAGAGACACAGAGAGAGCGAGAGAGACAGAGGTGAAAAGTGTACCAAACAAAGTGTACCAAGCACAAACTCCAAAACACACACACCAACCTGGCCCCCAGAAGAGGATGAGTTCAAAGTTGTACTTGAGGCCGCGGGTGTAAAACACACTCTCCCCGAGCAGTGGCGGGCGGAAACGCACAGGAAGGAGGGACTTATTTACCATGGCAACCTGGAGGAAGAAGAAAGGGGTTTAGGTGGTGTTGTTTTTGATTGACAGGTGGCTCAGTAGTAGGGGTACAAGCGAGGAATGGTAAATAAGATGTACTCTGACACGAGCACAAATACACGTGAGTGCACACACACACACACCATGTAGTTTTTGAAGCGCAGGATACGGTGGTATATGTCCAGTTCTGTGAGTTCTTTCTTGTGGATACAGATCTGGTGTTCCTTCTGGATCTCAACGATCCGGGCCTGAACCTCCTGCCATGTGAAGTATGGCAGCTCTGCCTAGAGTGGGGGGAGGAGAAGGGGGAGACAAGGAGGATGAGAGGGGGAGGGGTGAAGATCAGTAGTTAAACCAGTTGGTTCAAGACACGCAGACAGACACACCACACACCACACACCATGCTCATCTTGAGTGCGTTGGTGTAGAAGGAGCGTATCTCCCAGTAGCAGCAGACGTTGTAGATGAACTTGATGAGGCGATGCAGCCAGAACACTCCAGATATCATCAACACAAACATCACTGTCACGTTGTCACGGATACTGGCGGGAAAACAACAAGCAGATTGTCACGGATACTGGCGGGAAAACAACAAGCAGGTTGTCATAGATACCGGTGGGAAAACAAAAATCAGTAAGGACATTTTCTAGCATTCCTTATTAACTTGAGTGCAAAAGATGTGTTAATTAAGTGTTTATAATGCATTTATAAAACATTTATAAGCCTTACCTTGCACTGCAGACGTCCACAGGCAGGAAGGCGTCAGGCAGAGTGACTTTGGAGGAGTCGGTGTGGTTGACAAACTTGTTAGCGAACAGAATGTCATAGTCCACACAGTTAGCCAAGAAGACTGTGAACCCTACCACAAACAGCAACTGACTACAGAGGGGGAGAAAGGGGGAAAGAGGAGAGAGAGAGGAAAGTTAAAAACAACCCCTCAGGACACCGACATGGACCACATAGAAGACACACACACACACACACAAACTGTGTACTTACACCAGCTCAAAGACCTCTCCCAGCAGCATACAGGTGAAGCCATTCTTCTGGTGCAGGTTATAGACGTGTCAGGGGTCAAGGATCAGATGATGACATAAAAGTAGCATGTGTCCTCTCATAATGAAAGTCTAGTCAGCTATAGTATTAACTCAGGTCACAAGCTCAACATACCTCCTCCTGGAGAGCTACTGGGCGTGCAGGCTTTTATTCCAGCCCTGCTCTTACACACCTGATTCTATTCTTCTCCCGGGAAGGTGTTGACTATCCCGGTCTTAAAATAACCCAACTACTACTAGCTGTAGTAGTGAATGATCCGGGAGTACAGAGCCACAGAGGGGTAAAAGGATATCCTCTGGAAGAACAGGTCCAGGTTCTCTATGTGGTGCCACGGGGCTGCAGAGAACAGTTAATAACAAAAACAGGTTAGTGTGTGTGTGTGTGTGTGTGTGTGTGTGTGTGTGTGTGTGTGTGTGTGTGTGTGTGTGTGTGTGTGTATCTACTAAAGAACTTTACACTTGTTTCCATCAGGTATGTGCACCAGTAGGTTCTCCTCTCCGGTTGGAGAGTCGCTGTATGAAGCCTCTAGGCGCTGGTACTCTGTGTCAAAGTGTGCCGCCATGGTAACCACAGCTTCAGTTACCTTCAGCAATCAAGCCCCTAGCTACTGATTGGACCTGTGGACCACAGAAAGGGTGAGAGAGATAGAGAGATCAGTGCCATAAATCCACAGATAGGCTGTATTACAAAAACCATGTGTCTTTCTCTTCCCTCATCTGCACTGGATTGAGTAACAGAGGGAACCTCTTTCAGACGTTCACCTATCCAGCTCCTCACATGAAAGTAGATAAAGGAGAGGAGGCGAGGAAAGGAAGCCAAACATGTCAATACCACACCTGTGCTCCACCCATCACTGGAACATGAACGTGGCCATGCTTGAAAGACACGACAGACAGACAACTGACAGGTGTGGATTTGGGCACACAAAAACAATTCTTGCAGCAAATAATAAGCCATAATATTACAAAAGTTCCACCGTTTGCCTAGCATAAAAGAGCCTACGTTAATCATGTTGGCCAATATAGACATGTCCCTGGGAAAACGCTGCTGACACAATGGACAGTGTTGCGAAATGTGCTCTGCGACTCCAGCGGAATCACAACCACGGATATTGAGACAGAGAGCGTTTTAAACCACATTATAGCCTACAAATATCCTACGGTTTTACGTAGAGCCTATGGCTCTGATTTTACTCACGTGAGCGACAAAAACCAAGTCTATACATGCTTTTTGACCGACGTGCGAAGCGTGGCTTTAACTTATAAACAATAAGCGTTCCTTGTGCTGCTGGCCTTTTGAAAGGCAACAATGACGAGGTACACGCAGCCAGCCTCCTCCTATGCTATAATCTACATATAAGTGGAAATATTGTTGCATCTTCAAGTATTCAGCAAATAGCTTACCTGGAAAATGATTCGGCTACGCGTATTTAGGCCTACAAACAAGAAAATAGCCCACCTTTGTTGACCAAGCATAGTTTAGCTCCATTCCAGGATTATTACACGTAAAGGGATTGCCGCTTACATTTCACCCTACAGAAAGAGAACATGGGACATTACAATTCTAAAATCATGAAATTGTAACGATAAGCCGATCTCACTGCTTACAATATAGCCGTGATTTAAAAAATAAAAAAACTGTAACGTTAGCTAGGCAGCCCGGTAAAGTGTAGGCAGAGATGTGCTACCCTAGGAAGAACCGAAACCGTCAAGATGATTTGGTTCTCAGAATATTGGCAGAATGCTATTGTTGAAGAAAGCTGCATGTTTATGACAGATCTACAAAAACATCACAAGGATTTAGCTCTATATTTTACTGCACTAGACTAATAGTCTGTTGAAAATGTTATCCGGTCTCAGCCTACCTTTGACGCAGGTGGACTGATCGTCAATGAGAATTGCCGAGCCCTTGTTTATAGAAGACGTCTAGGCTTTGTTTTCCTGTTTATTTTTGAGTCAGAGGCGAAATTTGGTTTCATTTCTGAAACACATTATGTACACCAATGCCTGTCATGGCTGATGGATACCTGGTTTAGCCAATCAGAAGAGTGTTTTTCCCAAACGGGGAAGAAAACAGCCAGTCATAGACAGAGGCGGACTCCCAAAGAGGCGGACTCCCAAAACTCCTGCTTCAGCTTTCATGACACGCCCTTTGAGCTCATACAGGGGTATGACATGCAGGTTTTGGTCAATGGTCAGTTATGATATTCCTCCGTGTTTTGAATTAAATATAAAAGCAATCTCAAATATCGTCATCTAAAACTCAAAAGTATCTAGACTACATGTCATTCCTGACGACGAGAAATCGTAAATGATGAATTGAATGTACATTCATTTTTTATTAAAGTCTATATGATATTTATGGTCTCGCCTGAAAATTTAATTAATTAAATGTACCTTCCCCTAGTGGATATTTATGGTATTACAACAACATTGACACATTCGGGGTGCTGCTATACTGAAACTCACCTCTGGGTTGGGCTATAAACCCAACCTATTGCTAAAGTTTGAAGTTACATTGGCTGTGCCTTACAGTAATGATGAAGTCGATTAGACTCACAATTACATGTATCTGCTATTAACCAAGTTGTTTGTTCTCAAACAAGCCATATAGACATTGTGGAGTGTGTGGATGAGAATATTCATAATGTGACTGTGGGCCGCTGGAGTGACAGCTGGCCTTTTGCTCAGTGTGTCTGTTAACTCTAATGGCCACCTGTGTGTTGAATATGTAAGAACATTACTTGGCCATCTGTTTCATCCTTTCATTCTCCCCACCTCGCTCTCTGTCTCACCCTCTACCCCCTTTCTCTCGCTGTCTATCTTTGTATGCGTGTGTGCGCAGGCTTGTGTAATCTAATCATTATAGTGAGTAGGGCTATTACGTCTGGTGCGATTAGGATTAGGATTCATTTAGGATAATCTGATAAAGTCTGTCCAAGACAGAAACACTACACTCTTAAGAAATAAAAGTGGTATCCAGAATCTAAAAGGGTTCTTCAGCTGTCCCTTTTTGGTTCCAGGTAGAAGAACCCTTTTGGAATCAGGTAGAACCCTTTTGAGGTCCATGTAGAACCCTTCACATGGAACCCGAAAAGAGTTCTACCTGGAACCAAAAAGGGTCGTCTTATAGGGACAGCCGAAGAATCCTTTTTTCGAGGAGTGTACAGTCGTGGCCAAAAGTTTTGAGAATGACACAAATATTAATTTCCACAAAGTTTGCTGCTTCAGTGTCTTTAGATATTTTTGTCAGATGTTACTATGGAATATTGAAGTATAATTACAAGCATTGCAATAGTGTCAAAGGCTTTTATTGACAATTACATGAAGTTGATGCAAAGAGTCAATATTTGCAGTGTTGACCCTTCTTTTTCAAGACCTCTGCAATCCGCCCTGGCATGCTGTCAATTAACTTCTGGGCCACATCCTGACTGATGGCAGCCCATTCTTGCATAATCAATGCTTGGAGTTTGTCAGAATTTGTGGGTTTTTGTTTGTCCACCTGCCTCTTGAGGATTGACCACAAGTTCTAAATGGGATTAAGGTCTGGGGAGTTTCCTGGCCATGGATCCAACATATCGATGTTTTGTTCCCCGAGCCACTTAGTTATCACTTTTGCCGTATGGCAAGGTGCTCCATCATGCTGGAAAAGGCATTTTTTGTCATCAAACTGTTCCTGGATGGTTGGGAGAAGTTGCTCTCGGAGGATGTCTTTATTCATGGCTGTGTTCTTTGGCAAAATTGTGAGTGAGCCCACTCCCTTGGCTGAGAAGCAACCCCACACATGAATGGTCTCAGGATGCTTTACTGCTGGCATGACACAGGACTGATGGTAGCGCTCACCTTGTCTTCTCCGGACAAGCTTTTTTCCGGATGCCCCAAACAATCGGAAAGCGGATTCAGCAGAGAAAATGACTGTACCCCAGTCCTCAGCAGTCCAATCCCTGTACCTTTTGCAGAATATCAGTCTGTCCCTGATGTTTTTCCTGGAGAGAAGTGGCTTCTTTGCTGCCCTTCTTGACACCAGGCCATCCTCCAAAAGTCTTCGCCTCACTGTGCATGCAGATGCACTCACACCTGCCTGCTGCCATTCCTGAGCAAGCTCTGTACTGGTGGTGCCCCGATCCCGCAGCTGAATCAACTTTAGGAGACGGTCCTGGCGCTTGCTGGACTGTCTTAGGCACCCTGAAGCCTTCTTCACAACAATTGAACCGCTCTCCTTGAAGTTCTTGATGATCCGATAAATGGTTGATTTAGGTGCAATCTTACTGGCAGCAATATGCTTGCCTGTGAATCCCTTTTTGTGCAAAGCAATGATGGCGGCACGTGTTTCCTTGCAGGTAACCATGGTTGGACAGAGGAAGAACAATGATTCCAAGCACCACCCTCCTTTTGAAGCTTCCGGTCTGTTATTCGAACTCAATCAGCATAACAGAGTGATCTCCAGCCTTGTCCTCGTCAACACTCACACCTGTGTTAACGAGAGAATCACTGACATGATGTCAGCTGGTCCTTTTGTGGCAGGGCTGAAATGCAGTGGAAATGTTTTTGGGGGATTCAGTTCATTTGCATGGCAAAGAGGGACTTTGCAATTAATTGCAATTCATCTGATCACTCTTCATAACATTCTGTAGTATATGCAAATTGCCATCATACAAACTGAGGCAGCAGACTTTGTGAAAAATTATATTTGTGTCATTCTCAAAACTTTTGGCCACGACTGTACAGCTTATATACACACACATCTATTCTGACAACAACCCCTAGTTGATACTGAGATGCTAATATGATGATATGGCAATAGTCCAATGGGTAACACCTTCTGTCCACAACACAACCCTCAGTGTGTAAAACAACCTTAAATGCAGTGTACTGACAAATTAACAGTATGTTTCTGAAAAATAGGTCAACCAACCCAAGATCAGTAACTGGTTGGATCAAATCACATTTTATTTAACACATGCTTTGTAAACAACAGCTGTAGACTAACAGTGAGATGCTTCGTTACGGACTCCTCCCAGTAATGCAGACAGAAAAATAAAGAACAAAATAACACACAATGAGTAACGATAACTTGGCTATATGCACGGGGTACCAGTACCGAGTTGATGTGCAGGGGTACGAGGTAATTGAGGTAAATATGTACATATAGGTAGGGGGAAAGTGACTAGACAGGAAAGATAATAAATAGTAACAGCAGCGTATGTTATGAGTCAAAAGAGTTAGTGCAAAAAGAGTCAATGAAGATAGTCCAGGTAACTGTTAAACAAACTATTTAGCAGTGTTATGACTTGGGGGTAGAAGCAGTTCAGGGTCCTGTTGGTTCCAGACTTGGTGTATCGGTACCGCTTGCCGTGCGGTAGCAGAGAACAGTCCATGACTTGGGTGGCTGGAGTCTGACAATTTTTAGGGCCTTCCTCTGACGCCACCTGGTATAGAGGTCCTGGATGGCAGGGAGCTTGGCCCCAGTGATGTACTAGGCCGTACACACTACCCTCTGTAAGGCCTTGCGGTCAGATGCCAAGCAGTTGCTATACCAAGCGGTGATGCAGCCAGTCAAGATGCTCTCAATGGTGCAGCTGCCCATGCCACATCTTTTCAGCCTCCTGAGAGGGAAGAGGTATTGTCGTGCCCTCTTCATGACTGTGTTGGTGTGTGCGCACCATGATAATTCCTTAGTGATGTGGACACCGAGGAACTTAAAGTGCTCGGTGATCAGCTAATTTATCTTGCTGACGGTGAGGGAAAGGTTGTTGTCCTGGCACCACACTGCCAGATCTCTGACCTCCCTGTAGGCCGTCTCATCATCGTCGGTGATCAGGCCTACCACCATTGTGTCGTCGGCAAACTTGATGGTGTTGGAGTTGTGTGCAGCCACACAGTCGTGGGTGAACAGGGAGTACAGGAGGGGACTAAGCGCGCACCCCTGAGGGGCCCCAGTGTTGCGGGTCAGTGTGAGGGATTTGTTGTCTACCCGCAACACCTGGGGGCGGCGCATCAGGAAGACAAGGATCCCATCAGGAAGTCCAGGACCCAGTTGCAGAGGAAGGCGTTTAATCTCAGAGTCCTTAGCTTAGTGATGAGCTTTGAGAGCACTATGGTGTTGAACGCTGAGCTTTAGTCAATGAACAGCATTCTCATGTAGGTGTTCCTTTTGTCCAGGTGGGAAAGGGCAGTGTGGAGTGCAATAGAGATTGCGTCATCTCAAATCAAACTTTATTTGCCATATGCGCCGAATACAACAAGTGTAGACTTTTCCGTGAAATGCTTACTTACAAGCCCTTAACAAACAGTGCAGTTCAAAAAGAAGAAAATATTTACCAAGTAGGCTAAAAAGTAACACAATAAGAATAACAATAACAAGGCTATATACAGGGGGCACCGGTACCGAGTCAGTGTGCGGGGGTACAGGCTAGTTGAGGTAATCTGTACATGTAGGTGGAGGCGAAGTGACTATGCATAGGTAACAAACAAACAGCAAATAGCAGAAGTGTACAAGAGAGGAGGGGGGGGGGTCAATGGAAATTGTCCGGTGGCGATTTTAATGAATTGTTCAGCAGTCTAATGGCTTGGGGGTAGAAGCTGTTGAGGAGCCTTTTGGTCCTAGACTTGGCGCTCCGGTACCGCTTGCCGTGCGGTAGCAGAGAAAACAGTCTATGACTTGGGTGACTGGGGTCTCTGACAATTTTATGGGCTTTCCTCTGACACCGCCTATTATATAGGTCCTGGATGGCAAGAAGCTTGGCCCCAGTGATGTATTGGGTCGTTTGCACTAGAGGTCGACCGATTATGATTTTTCAACGCAGATACAGATTATTGGAGGACCAAAATAAGCCGATACCGATTAATCAGACGATTGTATTTATTTATTTATTTGTTTGTAATATTGACATTTACAACAATACTGAATTAACACTTATTTTAATTTAATATAATACATAAATCAAATCAATTTAGCCTCAAATAAATAATGAAACATGTTCAATTTGGTTTAAATAATACAAAAACAAAGTGTTGGAGAAGAAAGTAAAAGTGCAATATGTGCCATGTAAAAAAGCTAACGTTTAAGTTCCTTGCTCAGAACATGAGAACATATGAAAGCTGGTGGTTCCTTTTAACATGAGTCTTCTATATTCCCAGGTAATAAGTTTTTCGGTTGAGGTTATTATAGGAATTATAGACTATTTCTCTCTATACCATTTGTAGTTCATATACCTTTGACTATTGGATGTTCTTATAGGCACTTTAGTATTGCCAGTGTAACAGTATAGCTTCCGTCCCTCTCCTCGCTCCTACCTGGGCTCGAACCAGGAACACATCGACAACAGCCACCCTCGAAGCATCGTTACCCATGCAGAGCAAGGGGAACAACTACTCCAAGTCTCAGAGCGAGTGACGTTTGAAACACTATTAGCGCGCACCCTGCTAACTAGCTAGCCATTTCACATCGGTTACACCAGCCTAATCTCGGGAGTTGATAGGCTTAAAGGCATAAACAGCGCAAAGCTTGAAGCATTGCGAAGAGCTGCTGGCAAACACAGGAAAGTGCTGTTTGAATGAATGCTTACGAGCCTGCTGCTGCCTACCACCGCTCAGTCAGACTGCTCTATCAAATATCAAATCATAGACTTAATTATAACATAATAACACACAGAAATACGAGCCATAGGTCATTAATATGGTCAAATCCGGAAACTATCATTTAGAAAATAAAACGTTTATTCTTTCAGTGAAGTACGGAACCGTTACGTATTTTATCTAATGGGTGGCATCCATAAGTCTAAATATTCCTGTTACATTGCACAACCTTCAATGTTATGTTATAATTACGTAAAATTCTGGCAAATTAGTTCGCAACGAGCCACTCGGCCCAAACTGTTGCATATACCCTGACTCTGCGTGCAATGAACGCAAGAGAAGTGACACAATTACCCTAGTTTAATATTGCCTGCTAACATGAATTTCTTTTAACTAAATATGCAGGTTTAAAAATATATACTTCTGTGTATTGATTTTAAGAAAGGCATTAATGTTTATGGCTAGGTACATTCGTGCAACGATTATGCTTTTTCGCAAATGCGCTTTTGTTAAATCATCCCCCATTTGGCGAAGGTGGCTGTCTTTGTTAGGGTATAAATAATCTTCACAGTTTGCAACGAGCCAGGCGGCCCAAACTGCTGCATATACCCTGACTCTGTTGCACAGAACGCAAGAGAAGTGACACAATTTCCCTAGTTAAAAGAAATTCATGTTAGCAGGCAATATTAACTAAATATGCAGGTTTAAAAATATATACTTGTGTATTGATTTTAAGAAAGGCATTGATGTTTATGGTTAGGTACATTGGTGCAACAACAGTGCTTTTTTTGCGAATGCGCTTGTTCAATCACCCGTTTGGCGAAGTAGGTTATGATTCAATGATAAATTAACAGGCACCGCATTGATTATATGCAACGCAGGACAAGCTAGATAAACTAGTAATATCATCAACCATGTGTAGTTAACTAGTGATTATGTTAAGATTGATTGTTTTTTATAAGATACGTTTAATGCTAGCTAGCACCTTACCTTGGCTCCTTGCTGCACTCACATAACAGGTAGTCAGCCTGCCCCGCAGTCTCCTCGTGGTGTGCAATGTAATCGGCCATGATCGGTGTCCAAAAATGCTGATTACCAATTGTTATGAAAACTTGAAATCGGCCCTAATTAATCGGCCATTCCGATTAATTGGTCGACCTCTAGTTTGCACTACCCACTGTAGCGCCTTAAGGCCAGATGCCGAGCAGTTGCCATACCAGGCGGTGATGCAACCGGTCAGGATGCTCTCGATGGTGCAGCTGTAGAACTTTGAGGATCTGGGGACCCATGCCAAATCTTTTCAGTTTCCTGAGGGGGAAAAGGTTTTGTCGTGCCCTCGTCAGGACTGTCTTAGTATGTTTGGACCATGATAGTTCGTTGGTGATATGGACACCAAGGAACTTGAAACTCTCGACCCGGTCCACTACAGCCCCGTCGATGTTAATGGGGGCCAGTTCGGCCCGCCTTTTCCTGTAGTCCATGATCAGCTCCTTTGTCTTGCTCACATTGAGGGAGAGGTTGTTGTCCTGGCACCACACTGCCAGTTCTCTGACCTCCTCCCTATAGGCTGTCTCATCGTTGTCGGTGATCAGGCCTACCACTGTTGTGTTGTCAGCAAACTTAATGATGGTGTTGGAGTCGTGTTTGGCCATGCAGTCGTGGGTGAACAGAGAATACAGGAGGGGACTAAGTACACACCCCTGTGGGGCCCCTGTGTTAAGGAACAGCGTGGCAGACATGTTGTTGCCTACTCTTACCACCTGGGGGCGGCCCGTCAGGAAGTCCAGGATCCAGTTGCAGAGGAAGGCGTTTAATCTCAGAGTCCTTAGCTTAGTGATGAGCTTTGAGGGCACTATGGTGTTGAATGCTGAGCTGTAGTCAATGAACAGCATTCTCACATAGGTGTTCCTTTTGTCCAGGTGGGAAAGGGCAGTGTGGAGTGCGATTGAGATTGTGTCATCTGTGGATCTGTTGGGGCGGTATGCGAATTGGAGTGCGTCTAGGATGTCCGGGAGGATGCTGTTGATGTGAGCCATGACCAGCCTTTCAAAGCACTTCATGGCTACCGACGTGAGTGCCACGGGGCGGTAATCATTTAGGCAGGTTACCTTCGCTTCCTTGGGCACAGGGACTATGGTGGTCTGCTTGAAACATGTAGGTATTACAGACTCGGTCAGGGAGAGTGTAACGGCAGTCTACGTCGTCCTCCTCCTCAGACGAGGAGAGGCGATAAGGATCAGAGGACCAATGTGCAGCGTGGTAATTAGACATAATGAATTTAATCAAACAAAACAAGACACTATACAAAATGACAAAACAAACTAACCGTCACAGTCCCGTGTAGCACCAACACTGACACAGGAACAATCACCCACAAACAAACAGTGAGAACAGCCTACCTTAATATGGTTCTCAATCAGAGGAAATGTCAAACACCTGCCTCTAATTGAGAACCATATCAGGCAACACATTTAACCCAACATAGAAACAGACAAACTAGACACACAACATAGAATTCCCACCCAGCTCACGTCCTGACCAACACTACACAAGCAAAACACATAAGAACTCTGGTCAGGACGTTACAGTACCCCCCTCCTGAGGTGCGGACTCCGAACGCACCCCTAAAACTCAAGAGGAGGGTCTGGGTGGGCATCTGTCCGCGGTGGCGGCTCCGGCGGTGGACGAGGACACCACTCCACCACTGCCTTTGTCCCCCTCCTTAGCGTCCTTTGAGTGGCGACCCTCGCCCCCGACCTTGGCCTAGGAATCCTCCCCAAGGCCCCCACATGATTAAGGAGACAGCTCAGGACAGAGAGGTAGCTCAGGACAGAGAGGTAGCTCAGGACAGAGAGGTAGCTCAGGACAGAGAGGTAGCTCAGGACAGAGAGGTAGCTCAGGACAGAGGGGCAACTCCGGACAGAGAGGCAGCTCTGGACTAATGGCAGCTCCGGACTGAATGGCAGCTCCGGACTGAGTGGCAGCTCCGGACTGAGTGGCAGCTCCGGACTGAGTGGCAGCTCCGGACTGAGTGGCAGCTCATGACTGTAGGGCAGCTCATGACTGGAGGGCAGCTCATGACTGGAGGGCAGCTCATGACTGGAGGGCAGCTCTGGCAGCTCCTGACTGGCTGGCGGCTCTGGCAACTCCTGACTGGCTGGCGGCTCTGGCAGCTCCTGACTGGCTGGCGGCTCTGGCAGCTCCTGACTGGCTGGCGGCTCTGGCAGCTCCTGACTGGCTGGCGGCTCTGGCGGCTCCTGACTGGCTGGCGGCTCTGGCAGCTCCTGACTGGCTGGCGGCTCTGGCGGCTCCTGACTGGCTGGCGGCTCTGGCGGCTCCTGACTGACAGACGGCTCTAGCGGCTCCTGACTGGCGGACTGCTCTAATGGCTCGGGACAGACGGGCGGCTCTGAAGGCTCGTGGCAGACGGATGGCTCAGATGGCGCTGGGCAGACGGATGGCTCAGATGGCGCTGGGCAGACGGATGGCTCAGATGGCGCTGGGCAGACGGATGGCTCAGATGGCGCTGGGCAGACGGATGGCTCAGATGGCGCTGGGCAGACGGATGGCTCAGACGGCGCTGGGCAGACGAGCAGTGCAGGCGGCGTTGGGCAGGCAGGCAGTACAGACGGTGCTGGGCAGACGAGCAGTGCAGGCGGCGTTGGGCAGACGGCCGACTCTGACCTGCTGAGGCGCACAGTAGGCCTGGTGCGTGGTGCCGGAACTGGTGGTACCGGACTGGAGACACGCACCTTAAGGCTAGTGCGGGGAGCAGGAACAGGGCACACTGGACTCTCAAAGCGCACTATAGGCCTGGTGCGTGGTACCGGAACTGGTGGTACCGGACTGGAGACACGCACCTTAAGGCTAGTGCGGGGAGCAGGAGCAGGGCACACTGGACTCTCAAAGCGCACTATAGGCCTGGTGCGTGGTACCGGCACTGGTGGTACCGGGCTGAGGGCACGCACCTCAGGGCGAGTGCGGGGAGAAGGAACAGTGCGTACAGGGCTCTGGAGACGCACAGGAGGCTTGGTGCGTGGTGCCGAAACTGGTGGTACCGGGCTGGAGACACGCACCATAGGGCTAGTGCGTGGAGGAGGAACAGGGCTCTGGAGACGCACAGGAGGCTTGGTGCGTGGTGCCGAAACTGGTGGTACCGGGCTGGAGACACGCACCATAGGGCTAGTGCGTGGAGGAGGAACAGGGCTCTGGAGACGCACAGGAAGCCTGGTGCGTGGTGTTGGCACTGGTGGTACTGGGCTGGGGCGGGAAGGTGGCGCCGGATATACCGGACCGTGCAGGGGTACTGGCTCCCTTGAGCACTGAGCCTGCCCAACCTTACCTGGTTGAATGCTCCCCGTAGCCCGTCCAGTGCGGGGAGGTGGAATAACCCGCACTGGGCTGTGTTGGCGAACCGGGGACACCATGCGTAAGGCTGGTGCCATGTACACCGGCCCGAGGAGACGTACTGGAGGCCAGATATGTAGAGCCGGCTTCATGGCACTTGGCTCAATGCTCAATCTAGCCCGCCCAGTGCGGGGAGGTGGAATAACCCGCACCGGGCTATGCACCCGTACAGGAGACACCGTGCGCTCTTCCGCATAACACGGTGTCTGCCCGTACTCCCGCTCTCCACGGTAAGCATGGGAAGTGGGCGCAGGTTTCCTACCTGCCCTCGCCACACTACCCTTTAGCCCCCCCCCCCCCCCCCCCCCCCAAGACATTTTTGGGGTTTCTTCACGGGCTTCTAGCCACGCTTCCGTGCTGCCTCCTCATACCACCGATCCTGGGCTTTCGCTGCCTCCATCGCCTCCCGAGAGCGGCGATTCTCTCCAACCTTAGCCCAGGGTCCTTCTCCGTTCAATATTTGCTCCCATGACCATTCCTCCTGGTACCGCTGCTGCTGTCGCTGCTGCCCGTTGCCACGCTGCTTGATCCTTGTTTGGTGGGTGATTCTGTAACGGCAGTCTACGTCGTCCTCCTCCTCAGACGAGGAGAGGCGATAAGGATCAGAGGACCAATGTGCAGCGTGGTAATTAGACATAATGAATTTAATCAAACAAAACAAGACACTATACAAAATGACAAAACAAACTAACCGTCACAGTCC
This sequence comes from Salvelinus namaycush, assembly GCF_016432855.1. Lineage (NCBI taxonomy): Eukaryota > Metazoa > Chordata > Actinopteri > Salmoniformes > Salmonidae > Salvelinus > Salvelinus namaycush. The sequence goes on from NC_052346.1 coordinate 12,610,642, forward strand.
CGTGTAGCACCAACACTGACACAGGAACAATCACCCACAAACAAACAGTGAGAACAGCCTACCTTAATATGGTTCTCAATCAGAGGAAATGTCAAACACCTGCCTCTAATTGAGAACCATATCAGGCAACACATTTAACCCAACATAGAAACAGACAAACTAGACACACAACATAGAATTCCCACCCAGCTCACGTCCTGACCAACACTAAACAAGCAAAACACATAAGAACTCTGGTCAGGACGTTACAGAGAGGTTGAAAATGTCAGTGGAGATACTTGCTAGTTGGTCCGCGCATGCTTTGAGTACACGTCCTGGTAATCCGTCTGGCCTAGCGGCTTTGTGAATGTTGACCTGTTTAAAGGTTTTGTTCACATTGGCTACCGAGAGCGTTATCACACAGTCATCCAGAACAGCTGGTGCCCTCGTGCATGCTTCAGTGTTGCTTGACTCGAAGCGAGCATAAAAGGCATTTAGCTCGTCTGGTAGGCTCACATCACTGGGCAGCTTGCGTTTGGGTTTCCCTTTGTAGTCCGTAATAGTTTTCAAGCCCTGCCACATTCGACGAGCGTCAGAGCCGGTGTAGTAGGATTCAATCTTAATCCTATTTTGACACTTAGCTTGTTTGATGTTTTGTCTGAGGGCATAGCGGGATTTCTTATAAGTGTCCGGATTAGTCTCCCGCTCCTTGAAAGCGGCAGCTCTAGCCTTTAGCTCGATGCGGATGTTGCCTTTAATTCATGGCTTCTGGTTGGGATATGTATGTACGGTCACTGTGGGTCTGTTGGGACGGTATGCGAATTGGAGTGGGATAGATGTCACCAGGGGTACTCTGCTCTAGTCAGAGAGCAAACAGACGGCAGAGACACATTGCCAAAGTTTACCTATTTATTTAGGACTGGCGGTTGGACATGGCAAAGGTCGGCGTGTGTGTGTGGTTCTGTAACAAAAGGAGATGTCAATAGCAGGTTACATAACATGAAAAGATGAACGTGCTCCACTCCACCTCATAGAAACTTAAATCGGGTCCTGGATCTTCGTATATAATCCAAAGAACAGAAATAGGACAGCACTCCGGTAAATAAACATACATTTTTACATAACATAAAAGGTGATCAGGATAAACCTATTAAACCAATACATCTCAAATATTAAAAATAGAAAAAACAAAAACAACTTTTAACTAGGACACACAACTGGAAATAAACTGATAAATGGCTTGACAGGCTTTAAATACAAAATAGAAGTGTGAATGAGCAGTCCTGATAATTAGTGACAGGTGTGTCATTGCATGAGAGTGTCAACAGGTGAAATCAACTTGCCTAATCAAGTCCATCTCAGCAGTATGCTGCTCCACTCTGAGGGCTTTTGTACAGTTTCACTGTCATTGTTGTTTACAGATGTATGAATGGGCTGACTTGCCTAACTAAGCTGTGTCCGTGTGTGTGTGCGCACGTGTGCATGCGCGGCTGAAGGGGATATAGCTGATTAAATTACCTCTCTGTCTGTAGGGAGCCAGGAGGTCGCCACGCCAGATCATTTAGTCAGAAGACATGCTGTCATTGGTGTGCGTGTGTGTGTTGTGGTGGGGAGTCCCCTGTGGTGATAGGGGGTATCCAGGATGAAGTAATCTCTCATGGGATTCTTAATTAGATCGCCCCCCCCCTTCTCCTACTGTATTCCCCTAAATACCCTCTCCCCCTTCCCTCCCCCTCTGCCTCCCTGCAAGACCAGAGCAGATGTTAAAGAACCAGACTAACACACATACTCATGCAGATGCACTAACACATGCATAACTGTATACATATAAATGCAAACACTACACGGTATTCAAGTTGCTTTGTGTCAGAGGGTTTTGAGTAATATGTTTGTGTGATAGTGGGGGGATGGGTTAGTGAAATACATTTTCTGGCCTTGATGTTTGAGTCAGGGGGTAATGAAATAATGAATGGTGGGCAGAGGTGGGATGAAGGTCAGTGTTGTGTGTGGGGGGAAGATCAATTTACTGTTACACATACAACTGTCATATCAAGGAGGAAGGGCTGAAGCTTATCTTTTCATGATTATTGTAACTTTATCTGGGGTTTGTTTCTAGGAGAGAGAGGAAGCTGAGGAGAAAATATAAGAACATGTTTGACTCAAGATCAGAGCAACCAGGAAATACAATTTCACTGGAATAAAATAAACTAGCATAATGCTATATTCATCTATTCTCTGACTGAAGCCCAATTGGCTGATTGCATCTTCGTCATGAAAGAAATAAAAAATCTTTTAAACTTCGTATTTATTTCTTTGAATAAGCACAAGCATTGAGCAAAAACAAAATTTGTAACTACTTCCGTCAAGACATATCAAATATTCATTCACATTAAGAAAATATTTACAACTTCCAAAGACTTAAAGCCGCTATACAAGTTGCTTTGGAGATACTTTAATTATATTTTTGTGCCTTTTAGAACACAAAAAGCTAGCTGCCTTACACAATTCCATTAGCTTTGTTACGCACAGAAATAGTAAATACTAGCCTATAGCTGATAAAAGTAACAAAATAACCTGAATATGCACTTTAAACCTAGTGAATAAGTGGGGGGAAAAAAGCTACAGTAGTCCACTAACCCTTTTACACTTCACTGTCCTTTCTCTTCACTCTCCTCTTCCACCCTGCTATTCTGCTGCCCCTGCATCTTGGCTGCAGTCCTTCGTGTCACACCCTGATATGTTTCACCTGTCTTTGTGATTGCCTCCACCCCCCCCCCCCCCCCCCCCAGGTGTCGCCCATCTTCCCCATTATCCCCTTTGTATTTATACTTTTGTCTGTGGCCAGTTTGTTTTGTTCATAAAACCTACCAGAGTTTGTTTCCCTGCTCCTGCCTGTTTTCCTGCTCCTTTCTCCGTTGTCCGTGCGAGAGGCTGCTCGCAAGCTGCTCCAGCTACGCCAAGACTCCCTTAGTGTGGCAGACTACACAGTGGATTTCTGCACGTCGGCAGCTGAGAGTGCTTGGAACCCGGAAGGGCTGTTCGACACGTTCCTACACGGAGTATCGGAGGAAGTTAAGGATGAGCTTGCAGCCCGGGAACTACCGGTGGATCTCGACTCGCTCATCGCCTTGATCATTTGGATCGATGGACAACTACGGGAACGAAGGAAGGACAGGAGAGTTGATTCCACTTCGCCCCCGGGGTATCCTGGAAGTTCCCGAGGCTCCCCGAGTTCCCACGAGAGCCTCCGAAGACTGACGATGCACCTCTTCCCAAGCCCATGCAACCAGGCAGAGCCAGACTGTCTCCTGCTAAAGGGCTATACAGGCTTCACACTAAGAGTTGCCTGTATTGCGGGACTACTGGTCATTTCATCTCCACCTGTCCACTAAAAGACCAGGCTCACCGGTAGGAGCGAGTACTCCGGTGGGTCATACGAAGAGCATTTCCTCTCCCCTTCCTCGCATTCTTTTTCATGCCATGTTGCTTTGGGGGAACCAGTCGAAATCTCTCCGGGTACTCATCGACTCTGGGGCTGATGAGAGCTTTATGGACGCTACCCTGGCTTCCGAGCTGGATATCCCCACTCAGCCCCTCTCCATTCCCATGGACATTAGAGCACTGGACGGGCGCTCCATTGGCCGGTTCACCCACAATACCACCCCTATCAACCTACATGTGTCAGGGAACCACAGCGAGACGATCCAGTTCCTGCTCATTAAGTCTCCTCAGGTTCCCGTGGTGTTGGGGTTCTCCTGGCTCCAGCGACACAACTCCCTCATTGACTGGTCTGCCGGTGCCATCATGGGCTGGAATCCATTCTGCCACGCCCACTGCCTGAAGTCAGCGCAGCCTGTTCCGGGACTTCTTTCCATCATTCGTGCGGAGTACCAGGACCTCCGGGAGGTGTTCAGGAAGGCCCGGGCCACTTCGCTGTCGCCGCACCGACCCTATGACAGTGGGATTGATCTTCTCCGAGGCACCACTCCACCTTGGAGACCAACACAGGGGCCCCTCTGTGGTGCGTGCTCAGTCCCCTCCTGTACTCCTGTCACGTTCGTCATATGGAGGAAGAGAGGAGGACCAAGGCGCAGCGTGATACGAATACATTCTTCTATTTATTAATAACGAAACGAAGAACACTTAAACAAACTAATCAAAACAACAAAACGAACGTGAAGCTATATATATAAAGTGCAGACACAAGCAACAAATACATAGACAATAACCCACGAAATCCCTAAAGAATATGGCTGCCTAAATATGGTTCCCAATCAGAGACAACGATAAACAGCTGCCTCTAATTGAGAACCAATCTAGGCAACCATAGACATACAAACACCTAGACTAGTAAACACCACATAAACATACAAAACCCCTAGACAAGACAAAACACATACATCCCCCATGTCACACCCTGACCTAACCAAAATAATAAAGAAAACAAAGATAACTAAGGTCAGGGCGTGACAACTCCCTGTTCACCCATAACTGCATGGTCAAGCACGACTCCAACACCATCATTAAGTTTGCAGACGACACAGTAGTGGTAGGCCTGATCACTGACAACGACGAGACAGCCGTATGGTGCCAGGACAACAACCTTTCCCTCAATGTGATCAAGACAAAGGAGATGATTGTGGACTACAGGAAAAGGAGGACCGAGCACGCCCCCATTCTCATCGACGGGGACGTAGTGGAGCAGGTTGAGAGCTTCAAGTTCCTTGGTGTCCACATCACCAACAAACTATCATGGTCCAAACACACCAAGACAGTCGTGAAGAGGGCACGACAACACCTATTCCCCCTCAGGAGACTGAAAAGATTTGGCATGGGTCCTCAGATCCTCAAAAAGTTTACAGCTGAACCATCGAGAGCATCCTGACTGGTTGCATCACCAGATGGTATGGTAACTACTCTGCCTTCAAACGCAATTGCACTACAGAGGGCAGTGCGTACAGCCCAGTACATCACTGGGGCCAAGCTTCCTGCCATCCAGGACCTCTATACCAGGCAGTGTCAGAGGAAGGCCCCAAATATTGCCAAGGACTCCAGCGAACCAAGTCATAGACTGTTCTCTCTGCTACCGCACGGCAAGCGGCACCGGAGCGCCAAGTCTATGTCAAAAAGACTTCTTAACAGCTTCTACCCCCAAGCCATAAGACTCTTGAACAGTTAATCAAATGGCTACCCAGACTATTTGCATTGTCCCCACCCTGACTCCCAATTTTTATGCTGCTGCTACTCTCTGTTTATTATCCATGCATAGTCACTTTACCTACATGTACATATTACCTCAATTACCTCGAATAAACGGAGCCCCCGCACATTGACTCTGTACCAGAAGCCCATGTATATAGCCTCGCTACTGTTATTTTATTGTTGTTCCTTATTCATTTATTTATTTATTTTAATTCTTAAAACTGTATTGTTGGTTAAGGGTTAAGTAAGCATTTCACTGTAAGGTCTACACCTGTTGTATTCGGCACATGTGACAAATAACATTTGATTTGATGTGTTGTGGCGAACCAGTCTCCTTATATCTGCTTTTGGTCAGTTATCTTATGCCTCAATGTTGCAATACTGGCGACCCCGTGATGCTGAACCCAATATCTCCTCATCTTTTCCACAGAATCGTGGAGGGCCTGACATGTCAGAGCAGAATGCAGTGGTGAAGGTCTCTCATGGGTGAAAACATCTCAGATTGATGGGGACAGAACCACATACAACTGGTGCTTCATGAACCCTGGTTGCATCATAGGCCTGCCTCTTGCTTCTTCTCAACTGTCAACGGAAAGTTTCCACTTCTTGAAAATGTGTGACCATATAATGTTCCAATCTGAAGATGCTGTTTCTTATAACTGATCTGATACAAGCTTTACTCTCCACTGGCTAATTCGCACCAGTCACAGACATTTGAGTCATTTAGCAGATGCTCTCATCCAGAGCCTCACAATAAGTAAGCTTTTGTTTTTGCGCATCACAAACACACCTGATTCAAATATTCCACTGATCCAGGTCTCCTCTCTGTCTGGACCATAATTAGCTGAATCAGGTGTGTTTCTGCAGGTCTGGAATGAAACCCTGCACTCGGGTAGCTTTCCAGAACCAGAGTTGGATAGTTTTCCCTCTATCTCTCTCTGTCTCTGTGCTCACTCTCTCAGATGAATAGCCTGTAGGTGTCCTCTCTCTTTTTGTCTCTTATTTCAGACAGTTATAAATGTGTATCTAGACAGAAAAGATAAAGAACGTGGTAGAGAGAGAAAGAGAGAGGTTGATAAAAATATATTTACAGCCATTTCCCCATAAAACTGATTGGCTTTGACATTGTGAGTGATGGGATTTCCCACAGACAACATGTGACATGCCTAAAGGGCATACACACGCAGAGAGACTGAGAGAGACAGATAGAGAGAGGGCATAGTAACTCTTCTGGCCCTGAGGGCGGTTTCTGTCCTAGGATCCATCACTCTTGGCCAGTCAATGCTCTACTGGTGTGTGTGTGTGTGTGTGTGTGTGTGCGCGTGTGTGCGCTCATATGGTGGGTTCATACAGGTTCCAGAGGAACAGGCTGAGCTTGACAATGCCATGCCCCAGAGAGACCTCACCCTGCTGAGATTGGAAACCCAGCACGTGTGCCCTCTTTCTGGAAATCTGGAGAGAACAAGAGAATACTGCTCACGTGATAGATCCAGTGAAGGGAAGACAGAGGTGTGTGTGTGTGTGTGTGTGTGTGTGTGTGTGTGTGTGTGTGTGTGTGTGTGTGTGTGTGTGTGCGTGCGTGAGCGCGCGCGTGCGCCTGCGTGAGCGCGTGCGTGCGTGCGTGTGTGTGTGCGTGCGTGAGCGCGCGCGTGCGCCTGCGTGAGCGCGTGCGTGCGTGCGTGTGTGTGTGTGTGTGTGTGTGTGTGTGTGTGTGTGTGTGTGTGTGTGTGTGTGTGTATGTATGTGTGTGTGTTAGTGATGCGCAGGTTGACTAATAATCTGCAGTCCACGCTATTATATCCGCGGGGCAGAAACAGTTAACGTCAAACCACGGAGGCAAAAAGGACATTGTCGAAGTTTAATTCGAAAAGACAAAAGCAGCGAAAGGAGAGTTGAAAATAAACAGAAGGGAGGGACAGAAAAGTAATGTTTGGAAAATATTTGGTGAAGTGGTAAAAAAGGATAATAGTAGTGCCAGCTGTGTTATGTGTGATGATTGTGAGGCGCTATACAAATTCGACAGTCACAAGACGGGACTTCAAATAGGCTTATGGCACGTCAAGAAAACTGTAGCCTTCTGTTTAGATGGGTTAAATGTCAACTGAAATCTGGACACAGACTGTAGGTCTATAACCTCTAACATAGTCTTAATATTAACTCCTGCAGAATTAAGCATTTATTGCCGTAATATTATACACCAAATGTAGGCAAAATTTGGACTTGGGAACAGGTATGGAGAAATATGATTTATTTATTTCTGCCTCTTGAGATAATGCAATGCTCAGTTAGATACCATCTGTAAAGGGGCTGTCTTCAACATAAAAGCATAATAAAAGGTGATAGTATTTCAACCACATAAAATGTGCATCGAAGCCGAACTGAAATCTTATCAGAAACACGTTGGGTCGTTTTCACAGCTTTCTTTTTCCTTACAACCGGTCAAACTGATGTCATTTGGACATTTTGAACAGAAAATCTACCCGTTTTTTAAATTTGTGTTATTGTATGTTATCACAGTCCCTAAACGTATTTAATCCGCGAAAGATGCCAGAGAAAACTTTACTGATGTCAACTATATTCACGCATTCATTCTATCGATCTATGACATTATTCTGTTGAGCAAGGGTTTATTTAGTATTCTAGGGCAACATATAATGACAGAAGAGAAACTACATGTATCTAATTATAGACAAGTTGACTAACAAATCGCTTGCCAAAATGTCCGAAATTATATGCAGAAACATATCTAAATCAGAAGAAAAAAAATCCTGCACTCCCAGTCAAAAAATCCTTCTGCCGTTTTTGACTGTAGCCTATAGCGCATTTTCTGTATTTGCGGGTTAGAGAGTGTGTGTGTGTGTGTGTGTGTGTGTGTGTGTGTGTGTGTGTGTGTGTGTGTGTGTGTGTGTGTGTGTGTGTGTGTGTGTGTGTGTGTGTGTGTGTGTGTGTGCGTGCGTGCGTGCGTTTGTGCGTGCACATGCGTGTGTGTTCTATCCTCTTTCAGCCTAGAGGGAATGTGACTCACCCCAGCCACTGTCACAGCCCAGAGCGGCAAAGTTCACATAATGAAAGGGAAAGGGGGATACCTAGTCAGTTGTACAACTGAATGCATTCAACTGAAATGTGTCTTCCGCATTTAACCCAGAGAGGTGGGGGGGGGGGGGGGGGGGGCTGCCTTAATCGACATCCACGTCTTCGGCGCCCGGGGAACAGTGGGTTAACTGCCTTATTCAGGGGCAGAACGACAGATTTTTACCTTGTCAGCTCGGGGATTCGATCCAGCAACCTTTCGGTTACTAGTCCAATGATTAACTGTGTGTGTGTGTGTGTGTGTGTGTGTGTGTGTGTGTGTGTGTGTGTGTGTGTGTGTGTGTGTGTGTGTGTGTGTGTGTGTGTGTGTGGCTCCGAGCTCTGTTCACATCCTGTTATTTTCCTCTTCAGAAACAAACAGAGAATTCCTGAGACTCGGGTATCAGGTCCTCTGTTGTGGTGGCGACAAACAGTTTGGATAAAGATGTGCACGCGATGATAATGTTGCTACCTCACTCTGTCTCTCATAATCATAATCATTATCCTTACCATTATTCGTTTTCAGACAAACACTCACTCGGTTGCCGCTCCGTGGAGTCTGTCAGTTCACGGTCAGGACTGAAGAGGGAACCGTTGGCTTCCCTGTTTGGGATTTATCTTACAATTTTATAGCGGCACACACGGAGAAGAGGTGTGTGAGTGTCTCTCTCTCTCTCTCTCTCTCTGTTCGCTTTGGGTGGGAACACACACATCAGGGATTGTAGCCGTTCGGATTTAAATCGGGACGCTTACAAATGAATGGAAATCACCACCGAACAGGACCAAGGAGCCTATTCCACCACCACCCATACCGAGCTTGCCCGGTGCCCGCTGTGATTTAGTTCTCTGTTAACACTGGGACAAGCGTCTGCCCAACGACTGACTTCACGCGCGCCGGGCAGCAACATAGAGAAGAATGGAGGCGTTTTTCGCGGAGGTAAGCTGGGATGGGAGTTGGGCTTTTCCCCGGTTTAATATTATATTTCCCCAGTACTGGTTGGCCAAATTATATAAATATAAATGATATGGTAGCCTGTCATAAACCCGTGTTGTGAATATCGTTTGGACATTTTTATTTGGTGTAGGCTATGGTGGTGGTTCAACGAGAATCCATTTATGGCTGACCCTCGACAGACACAAGCATAATACAACTCTTCTGGTAGGTTACGGGAGAAAATACAGTAGGTGTAGGTTATGTGTCACAATATCGAAAACATTTGCTTTCTCGCTTTCTCTCTCTCTCAATGTAGGCCAATGTCATCAACACAAGTGAATACTAGCCTACCTATCATATTCGACTAAAGTCTACTGACAGGATGTGCTAAAATGGCACCACACCACTCATCATGTAGCCTGCACTGCCATCCTTATCTGTCCATTCTCTCAGAGGAGGAGAGGAGTAGCCTAATTGGCTAAATGCAGGCTGAGCAGAAAATAGGCTAGTCTTTCCATTAATGCTGCATTTCGGATTAAGACCAATCTGTTAAGGGAGAAAAGCATGGTATCGTCAAGCTACTAACCTACTGGGTTATTAGTGTCTATACTAGTATGATCAGTGGGGGGATTCTTTCTACCCTCTCTGGGGTGGCTGTGTGGGGCTGTGTCTCGGAGAGGGAGGATGGGAGGTGTGGCTATTGCGGGATTTGAGGAGGGGGTGGAGAGAGGAGGAAGAAGAGAGGGTACGTGCTTCAGTACGATGAAGGCGAAATGGAAGGATACGAATTGACTGTAGGTGAGACAGCGAGTTGTGATGGCTATGGTTGTTATTATGGATTATTAACGCCATGTCTGAAACTCTCTCTCAAGTCAATTCAATTCAAAGGGGTTTTATTGGCATGGGAAACATAAGTTTACATTGCCAAAGCAAGTGAAATGAACAAAAGTGAGAAGAAACAAAACATAACATCAACAATAATTTAAAAAAATAATTTACAGTAACCACTGCACTCATAAAGGTTTCAAAGGGATAAAGACGTTTGAAATGTTATATTATAAGCCATGTACAGTGTTTTTAACAATGTGGGAAACTATCTCTGTCCATCCTGATGCGGCCGATGTGAAATGGCTAGCTAGTTAGCGGTGGTGCGCGCTAATAGTGTTTAAATCGGTGAAATCTCTCTCTGAGACCTGAAGTAGTTGTTCCCCTTGCTCTGCAAGGGCCGTGGCTTTTGTGGCGCGATGGGTAATGATGCTTCGTGAGTGATTGTGGTTGATGTGTGCAGAGGGTCCCTGGTTCGAGCCCAGGTTGGGGCGAGGAGAGGGACGGAAGCTATACTGTTACACTGACATCTGCTATTAAATGATTGATGAAACATCCCCGTCCCTCTTTTACATAGCACTGGATTCCGTCACTGCAGAGAGAGAGAGAGATAGATAAAGGAGAGAGAGAGAGAGAGAAAGGAGAGAGAGAGAGAGAGAGATAAAGGAGAGAGAGAGAGAGAGAGAGAGAGAGAGAGAGAGAGAGAGAGAGAGAGGTCCTCTCTTGTCCTGGTGTTTAAATTGTGTTGTTACCGATTCACCCAGATCAATCAGCTAATTTACGACTTTTCGCTCCGTCTCTTTGCCAGCGGCGCTAACAGATCTCTAGTCCGGCCACCAGTTTGCTAGCCCACTGAGTTTGACCCAGTAGAAAACATTTTTCTATAAACTACATGTGTTTTCTGCAGGATAATCTATTATATGCTAATATATTGACAGGTTGTTGTGACAACCTAAGCCTAATAGGTTTAGACATGGTTGGTGTGTTCTTTGTTTCTAACACATAAAAACAGGGCCGCATTCTTCCCCAATTCACCCCATTCAGTCCTGGGGATGGATGGTGCCAACCTTCCCACCTCCTCCTCAGTCCTTCCTCTTCCTCCTCTTCTTCTTTCTCTTTTCTTCCCTCCTCTTTTCTCCTTACCTCCATCTCCTCCCTGTTTCTAAGTTATTCCATCACGGTGTTGTGGTTTTCATTCAAGCACACACAAACAAAGACGTCACACATCACACACACACACAGCTTGTATCGTCTGTGCATTAATGTGTTATCCTCTAACTGTAGGCTACTTACCTCCATCCTTCTTTATCTCGATCTGATATAGCTTTAACAACCGCCCATTATTACTGTGATGTCATTCATTCAGTGTGCGTGTACACTACCAGTCAAAAGTTTAGAACACCCCCATTTTTCCAGTTTTTATTGACATTTTATTGAAAGTCCAGTGAATAACCTAAAATGGTATAAAGGTACGCGGTAAACTGCCAGAGGTTAAAAAAAAAGTTTTGGTTACCAAAAACTGAAAAATATGGTACATTTCAGAGTTATAAAAAATGCCTTTTTTCAGGGAACAAGTAAAGGGTTAACAACTTACAGCTGTTCTGCAGCAATGGACGTAAATTAAGCCTTGAAAGTTGACGCTAACAATTCCTACAGGTGTCCCAAGTTTTGTTGATTATTCTCAAACCCTCCGTCTGTATAAAAGCAGTGTTGGAACCGACTGTTACTACACTCTCTTAAGCATTATTTGGACAGTATTGTACTGCAGGAAGTAGTATATTGCTATCATAATGGTGAGAAAAAGTCAATTAAACAAAGGAAGACAGACAGACCATTATAACCCTTAAAAGTCTAGGTCTTTCCTTTAGAGAAATTGCAAAGAAAGCCAATGAGTACAGTTTCCTACACCATCAAAAGGCACTTGGAAACTCTGACCGGAAGAGGTCTGGCAGACCCAATGCCACAACAGAATCAGAAGACAAGTTTCTGAGAGTCAACAGCTTGCGTGATAGGCGGCTCACAGGACAACAGCTTCAAGCACAGCTTAACACTGGTCGAAGTCAGCAAGTCTCAGTTTCAACTGTGAAGAGAAGACTTGGAGCTGCAGGTTTGACAGGTCGAGTGGCAGTACGAAAGTCATTGCTAAGATGGAAAATAAGAAAAAGAGGCTTGTCTGGGCCATGAAGCACCACCAGTGGACTACTGAAGACTGGAAGAAGGTCTTATGGACCGATGAAATCTTTGGTTCATCACGCAGGGTTTTTGTACGCCGTCGAGTAGGCGGAAGGATGGTTCCTCAGTGTGTGACACCAACTGTCAAACATGGAGGAGGAAGCGTGATGTTCTGGGGCTCTTTTGCTGGAACCAGAGTCGACGACTTGCACAGAGTGAGTGGCACCCTGAACCAAAATGGCTACCACAGCATTTAGCAGCGCCATGCAATACCCTCTGGTGTGCGCCTAGTTGGTCAGGGGTTCATCCTACAGCAAGATAATGACCCAGAACATACCTCCAGGCTATGGGGTTCATCCTACAGCAAGATAATGACCCAGAACATACCTCCAGGCTATGGGGTTCATCCTACAGCAAGATAATGACCCAGAACATACCTCCAGGCTATGGGGTTCATCCTACAGCAAGATAATGACCCAGAACATACCTCCAGGCTATGGGGTTCATCCTACAGCAAGATAATGACCCAGAACATACCTCCAGGCTATGGGGTTCATCATACAGCAAGATAATGACCCAGAACATACCTCCAGGCTATGGGGTTCATCATACAGCAAGATAATGACCCAGAACATACCTCCAGGCTATGGGGTTCATCCTACAGCAAGATAATGACCAAGAACATACCTCCAGGCTATGGGGTTCATCCTACAGCAAGATAATGACACAGAACATACCTCCAGGCTATGGGGTTCATCCTACAGCAAGATAATGACCCAGAACATACCTCCAGGCTATGGGGTTCATCCTACAGCAAGATAATGACACAGAACATACCTCCAGGCTATGGGGTTCATCATACAGCAAGATAATGACCTAGAACATACCTCCAGGCTATGGGGTTCATCCTATAGCAAGATAATGACCCAGAACATACCACCAGGCTATGGGGTTCATCATACAGCAAGATAATGACCCAGAACATACCTCCAGGCTATGGGGTTCATCCTATAGCAAGATAATGACCCAGAACATACCTCCAGGCTATGGGGTTCATCCTATAGCAAGATAATGACCCAGAACATACCTCCAGGCTATGGGGTTCATCCTATAGCAAGATAATGACCCAGAACATACCTCCAGGCTATGGGGTTCATCCTACAGCAAGATAATGACCCAGAACATACCTCCAGGCTATGGGGTTCATCCTATAGCAAGATAATGACCCAGAACATACCTCCAGGCTATGGGGTTCATCCTATAGCAAGATAATGACCCAGAACATACCTCCAGGCTATGGGGTTCATCCTATAGCAAGATAATGACCCAGAACATACCTCCAGGATATGGGGTTCATCCTATAGCAAGATAATGACCCAGAACATACCTCCAGGCTATGGGGTTCATCCTACAGCAAGATAATGACCCAGAACATACCTCCAGGCTATGGGGTTCATCCTACAGCAAGATAATGACCCAGAACATACCTCCAGGCTATGGGGTTCATCCTACAGCAAGATAATGACCCAGAACATACCTCCAGGCTATGGGGTTCATCCTACAGCAAGATAATGACCCAGAACATACCTCCAGGCTATGGGGTTCATCCTATAGCAAGATAATGACCCAGAACATACCTCCAGGCTATGGGGTTCATCCTATAGCAAGATAATAACCCATAACATACCACCAGGCTATGGGTTCATCCTATAGCAAGATAATGACCCAGAACATACCTCCAGGCTATGGGGTTCATCCTATAGCAAGATAATAACCCAGAACATACCTCCAGGCTATGGGGTTCATCCTACAGCAAGATAATGACCCAGAACATACCTCCAGGCTATGGGGTTCATCATACAGCAAGATAATGACCCAGAACATACCTCCAGGCTATGGGGTTCATCCTATAGCAAGATAATGACCCAGAACATACCTCCAGGCTATGGGGTTCATCCTATAGCAAGATAATAACCCAGAACATACCACCAGGCTATGGGGTTCATCCTATAGCAAGATAATGACCCAGAACATACCTCCAGGCTATGGGGTTCATCCTATAGCAAGATAATAACCCAGAACATACCTCCAGGCTATGGGGTTCATCCTACAGCAAGATAATGACCCAGAACATACCTCCAGGCTATGGGGTTCATCCTATAGCAAGATAATGACCTAGAACATACCTCCAGGCTATGGGGTTCATCCTATAGCAAGATAATAACCCAGAACATACCACCAGGCTATGGGATTCATCCTATAGCAAGATAATGACACAGAACATACCTCCAGGCTATGGGGTTCATCCTATAGCAAGATAATAACCCAGAACATACCACCAGGCTATGGGGTTCATCCTATAGCAAGATAATGACACAGAACATACCTCCAGGCTATGGGGTTCATCCTATAGCAAGATAATGACACAGAACATACCTCCAGGCTATGGGGTTCATCATACAGCAAGATAATGACCCAGAACATACCTCCAGGCTATGGGGTTCATCCTACAGCAAGATAATAACCCAGAACATACCTCCAGGCTATGGGGTTCATCCTACAGCAAGATAATAACCCAGAACATACCTCCAGGCTATGGGGTTCATCCTACAGCAAGATAATGACCCAGAACATACCTCCAGGCTATGGGGTTCATCCTACAGCAAGATAATAACCCAGAACATACCTCCAGGCTATGGGGTTCATCATACAGCAAGATAATGACCCAGAACATACCTCCAGGCTATGGGGTTCATCCTACAGCAAGATAATAACCCAGAACATACCTCCAGGCTATGGGGTTCATCCTACAGCAAGATAATAACCCAGAACATACCTCCAGGCTATGGGGTTCATCCTACAGCAAGATAATGACCCAGAACATACCTCCAGGCTATGGGGTTCATCCTACAGCAAGATAATAACCCAGAACATACCTCCAGGCTATGGGGTTCATCCTACAGCAAGATAATGACCCAGAACATACCTCCAGGCTATGGGGTTCATCCTACAGCAAGATAATAACCCAGAACATACCTCCAGGCTATGGGGTTCATCATACAGCAAGATAATAACCCAGAACATACCTCCAGGCTATGGGGTTCATCCTACAGCAAGATAATAACCCAGAACATACCTCCAGGATATGGGGTTCATCCTATAGCAAGATAATGACCCAGAACATACCTCCAGGCTATGGGGTTCATCCTACAGCAAGATAATAACCCAGAACATACCTCCAGGCTATGGGGTTCATCCTATAGCAAGATAATGACCCAGAACATACCTCCAGGCTATGGGGTTCATCCTATAGCAAGATAAATAACCCAGAACATACCTCCAGGCTATGGGGTTCATCCTACAGCAAGATAATGACCCAGAACATACCTCCAGGCTATGGGGTTCATCATACAGCAAGATAATGACCCAGAACATACCTCCAGGCTATGGGGTTCATCCTATAGCAAGATAATGACCCAGAACATACCTCCAGGCTATGGGGTTCATCCTATAGCAAGATAATAAACCCAGAACATACCACCAGGCTATGGGGTTCATCCTATAGCAAGATAATGACCCAGAACATACCTCCAGGCTATGGTGGTTCATCCTATAGCAAGATAATAACCCAGAACATACCTCAGCTATGGGGTTCATCCTACAGCAGATAATGACCAGAACATACCTCCAGGCTATGGGTTCATCCTATAGCAAGATAAT